>NC_066862.1:22115-52000 GCF_025177605.1 Cucumis melo | reverse complement strand
CAGTGTCCCGGAGTATAGATGGTATTGCTATACCCCTTTTCCTAAATGGATGAATGAGGTTTCGCTCTCTCTTATCTACGACTGGTCAGGCTAATCGTATGAATATTCTTTCAGACGAAGAGTGAAGACGGGGCAGAGATTGAAAGAAGAGAGAGGACGGAAAGAACTTCCTCAAGGGAGAGCCGGTCGAAGAGCCACCGCTGCCACAGATATCCTGATCCTTCCTCGGTCGATCCTTTGTCACCGTACTCATTCATCTTGAGTGCTTTGATCTGCCTGAGATCAAAAGCGAAGACTACCTCTTCCTTTGTGCGATGGGTTCTTTCTGCCTTTGGACAAATTCAGTCAGGTTTTTCCAAGGGTCCCGATCGGTCTGGGATTTGAACCGCTTGACCACGCCCCAGAATACGAACTGAACTCACTGCAAGACCGCGCACAACCGAGACAGATGCCTATCGATCCTTCAAGAGAGAGAGCAGGAACTGAGCCCGCGCACACCCTTTCTTCTTCTTCCCCTCCGCGAACCAGCCCTTGAGACTTGAGTCGAGTGGGATTATTTAGTTAGGGGGGGATTATCTATGATGATTGAATGGAGTTCTTTCTTCATTATATAGTTTGAGGCAAGAGATCGAAGGAGGCAGGGTCGGGGCCTACTCATACCCATCCTTCTTATCCAGTCGAGACTGAAGGACGAAAGGACGAGGCGCTCGTGCCAAGATCAGATGGATCAGAGAGAGGCATTCAAGCCTCAGTCAGCGAATAAGAGAAGAGCCTGATCGGCTCACAAGCCTTCGATTACTATATTAGCTCGTGCTAAAGGGGTTCGATCTAGACCAACCCACCGCTTACGGATTTATACTCCTCTTCAACCCTTCCCGTAAAATACCGTCTTGCTCAAAGGGCACATATATAGATTACGGGGGTCAGGCCGCTAGGCGCCTTTCACTAAATGAACTGGAAGAAATCCAAGGAAAATCAGTGAGAAGCCAGGCCCCAGATGAAACCCAAGGATGAAAGCCCAATTTCAGACGAAAACCAAGGACCTGTCCCGCCTTTAGTTCGAAGGAAAGGACTCAGTAGGGTAGGGTAGGTCATAAACCAGTTAAGGAAATGACTACCTCGATTTCCCATCTGGCTGAAACCCTTGATTTTTCTTTTAGTGAATTTCTAGTCTATTTTCGGCGACTACTTCAGCAGGTTAGAAGCGGGGAAGAAAGAAAGTACCAGTTTGGGCGGAGGAATTCTATCTTTCATGAGTTGACTCGGGGGGCTGAGGAGATTCAAACTCGTCAGTGGGGGCACCAGACGGTTCCATTTCATAAGATAAGTAGCTTTTTACCCCACTTCCCGGATTGACTGACCTGATTGAATTGAGTGCTGCCGGTCCTTCTTTCCTTCTTCTTTCATGGAATTCTTCTCACATCGATTAGTAAGCGAAAGAGGAAGAAGAATAGGGTGAAAGACCAGTCTCGGCGGAGGAAGAAAGTCCAGTCCCAGGTTCGGAAGAGAAAGAAAGGATAGACCGTGAAGTAGAGGCTCCCATAGTC
This sequence comes from Cucumis melo, assembly GCF_025177605.1. NCBI lineage: Eukaryota > Viridiplantae > Streptophyta > Magnoliopsida > Cucurbitales > Cucurbitaceae > Cucumis > Cucumis melo. Next base: position 50,453 of record NC_066862.1, on the reverse strand, counting down.
TTCTTCCAAAAGCAGTCTCGATTCTCGCAGGGGAAGAAGGAGTACGAGGATCAGTTCTTGTCCCAGTCGCCGACCGCTGATGAGGCAGATTGACCGAGGTTGCAGTCGCTGACCCTGATCAGTCTTCTTGTTCACATTCGTGTCCTTCTTCCAAGTTCTCTTTATTAATTATTAAGATTAACGAGGAATCTTCCTTTGGGAATGAGAGAGATTGACCTGACTGAGATTTGAACCTCATGAACTTGGATTTTAGATAGAGAAAATCTTTGTATAAATAAGATCGAGAGAGAAAGTTCTGGAAAGGGAGAAAATATTGGGCATAGAGGCCAGGCAGAGAAGTTTCTGTAGTAAGCATAAAGAAGCTCGAGAAGGGAGGGGGGGGCCGGATGGAAGGAGAGAAAAGATGTTCAGCCGGGAAGCTAAGCTCCAAGGATTGACCAAGACCATTAATTTACTCTTTAAAAGAAAGGCTTGAAAAGGGGACCAGTTCCTCTTTCGTAAGAAGTTGACGATTTCTTCGATCCCTTGTCCGTCTTTAGTTCTTTTTCTTTCTGGATATGCGAGAAAGCTAAGATCAAAGACCTAGGGCGCTTACGAAGGGGAGGACTTAGAAATTAGAAAGTAGCTCATAGATCTCAGTTCCGGAATTGAATTTGGATCGGTCCGAATAGGCTTGACCGCGGAGGGTGAATTAGTAGGGGAGTAGGGACCGACGGGCATGATCTCTTTCCCTTTCATCATATAGGGTTCGGGGATCTAGCTCTCCCCTTGCAGGAAAGGGAATTCTCTGATCTGAGGTCTTGCTTTCCTTATACAGTGGGAATGACTCAATAGGCATCCATCAGCATCCATCAAAGACGGGGTGCGGAACCCTACCATTGAAGAAAGATTCTACTCAGTCTCTACTTTGTCGGACGAGGACTGTTTTCCTTCGGGGAGGCACATTGGAGTCCTTCGGATCAAGAATATGGAAGACGGGACCATTCTATGAACGAGAAATCCTTGACTGAGGATCTCGCTGACCCCAGAGAGGCAAGAGTATGGTCGAGCTGCTATTATCTACAGTCTATAATAGTTCGTCATAGATAAAGGTAACTTCCCAATCGTCTCACTAAAAGGGGAATGAATGAGAAGTACGCAAAGCTAGGGTTCAAGGGCGCCCAGACGGTGGAGCCGTCTTTTCATCGGTCCCCATCTCTTATGTAATCCGAAGTGTTGAGAAAGAGAGTATGAAATTGAGTGTGAGTCTTCAAGCGAGGCATCCCTTTCCCTTTCAGTCTTTCTTCTTTCAGTGGCAGGAGAAGTAGTTCTTTCTGCCCTTGAAACCCCTTTCGACCAGTACAGGACCGAATCTTAATACGAATGGGAATCAATCTCAGCGGGGAAGAAAGCCCTCATATTTCATTGATCCTCGTTCTCGATTTCCGCTTTGAGTATGAACTCGGAATCTGTGAATTCACGTCCAAGAAGAATTGCACGAGAAAGTCTTAAGGAAGAAAGCCACTTCTTTATGGCATTTTCCCATTTCATTCTCATAAAAGAAGAAAGCAATACGAGGAGGGGCGTGGTGGTAAGCAAAGGAAAAACTCCTCCCGTCCCTGTGTGCGATTCGAGATGGGAGCTTCTCCCACTTTATCTCAATCTTTAGAAGAAAGATGCCAGAAAGCCAGGTGCTCATTCAAACTCCCGCTTCTTGGATTCTTTGAACTTGCGGGGCCCTAGCTTCGTTTACGAGGCAGAGTCAGAGAACCGAAGACTAGGTTGGGTTTATGAGTAGGAAAGCAAGGAAGAGGCAAAAGGGAGGACCGCTACGTGGGGAATGAAATCAGTCGACCCTTTTTTTCATATTCGTAGACAAGGAGGTTCAGAGGAATTTTTCTGATTCTGAACGAGAGGAGAAGAGGTGTGAATATCTACTTAGTTGAGAGATCTAATTAAGAAAGTTCGACCAAGAAGGCGGAACTGGCTCGGGTCGCCGGATTGTATTGGGATTGACCAGTGGGAGAAAGGTAAGAGACTGAGTTAGAGGTAGCAGTCTAAAAGGTAATTAGTAGCCCTTCGTAAGCTCTCACTCTTTCTTTTGACTTTCCCGTCAGTTGGTTGGGATAGGCTCGTATTCGATTAAGCACTGAAGAAATCTATCCTCTTATCTTTCGCTATTGCCCCCCTTTGATAGGTATGCCCACAGCAAAGGAAGAGAAAGCTCTCACTCTCAGGATCAAAGTAGCTCGACAGGCAGACTAAGAAAGTCGAGATAAAAGAGTGGAATCGAGTGGAAGCCGCTCTCTCGTCCGGTCCATTATCAGTAGTATCAAGATCTGGAAGAAAGGGATTATTAAACTACCCACGTACCGGTGGCTCCTTTACCCTTTAGGAGTAGAATAGGAGAGAGCGTAGCGATACCGGTCTAAGAAGAAAGCGCTTCTGATCCTCTGATTTAGTAGGGAATTCACGGAATCTGTCTACTTAGTTGGAGAAGGGCAAGATAGGCTGTCTCACTATTCTGCTAAGACCAATTCTCAGTTTCGTATTCTCAGTTAAGGACGAGGAAAGAGTCAGTCTTTTCCTGACTCAAAAGCTGACTCCGAGACTAATGAATGAGACGAGGCCGGGAGCTGAGGGTCTTCCCATTCGAATAGGGTAGAAGCAATCTTGAACAGCAGTTCCTATAAGAAATATTCCTCTTTATCTTACCGCAACAGATAATGAAAAAAATCTCGCTTAGGAAAGACTAACAGAAACTGAAACCTCTTACTCAACAGATACTTCTCTACTCGGTCTCTCCTATTCACTCTGATCCAAGGACGACTGACGACTCTGACTCTAGCTTACTCTCCGAGTGCCATATGGGGCATACCATATATCAGGTTATGGATGAGGCTTAGAAAACAGCATTTCTAACAATTCCCTATTCCCTCTGGAGAGCTGCTGAAACTAGGGTTAGCTGCGGAGATCCCGATCGGTCTCGCTTGCAGTTACTCATGCATTCTCATACCGGAAAGAAAGACCCTACTCGGTCGCATCCTAACCCGACTAAGTCTTCCCCTACTAACTAAATCAGTTCGCGCGGACTCTGATGAACCAGAGACTGGATCCTATTGGGAAGGAAAGCAGCTGATAACCTCTTTCTGGGATAGCTTCTTTCTTTGGACCAACGGCTTTCTTCTGCTTCTTCACTCTCCTTCTTAGTCGAGCTGCTTCGCTCCTTCTTTTATGATAATTCAGTCCTTTCGCCTTCCTGATTCAAGCCTGATTATCATCATTGACTCCTTATCAGTCGACTTTCTTCGAACCTTACTATTTGGAGAGTGATTGAATAATGCCACTCCTCAAATATTAGAATTCAGTCCTTTCGCTTTCTTGATGAAACCCTTATTATCATCATTGACTCCTTATCAGTCGACTTTCTTCGAACCGCCCCTTAGAATTTGGAGTCGAGTTCTCCCCTCTCCTTCCTTATTTGGAGAGTTATTTCATAATACCACTCCTATTAATATTATAATACAGTCGTTTCGCTTTCTTTATTCATCTTTGACCCTCTCCTCTCCTTATCAGTCGACTTTCTTCGAACCGCCCCGTGGGAGTCGAGCTATTTCATAACCTACTCCGCCTGTCCTTTCTAGCTTGATTCTGCTTTGCTCCTCGCATATTTCATTCCGCCTCTCCTTCTGTTTTGAGTCGAGTTCAACTCAAATTCTTTGATCCTTATCAGTCGACTTTCTTCGAACCTTGAAGATGAATATGGATTTCTTTTTTTCGCAAATTCTTTGCTCCTAGCGTCAATAATCAGCCAGAAGACTCCTTCTACGGGGTCCTCAATGAACCTCAAATTCTTTGAGCCTTTGTCGCAAATTCTTTGCGCCTCCTCTCTTTATTCAATGATCTTTGATCCTTTATTCGCAAATTCTTTGCGCCTTTGTTTTTTTTTTACCGGACCCTCCCACTAGGGATTCTCTTGAATGAAGTGAGGGCGGGCTGGCTGAGCTTCGTGCGCTAGGGTCGATTATTCCCTTTTTCATCTTCAAAGATCTCATTTGAATGCAATCCTCGATTTCTTCTTCTGGCTTGCACGGAGAAGTCGATTTGCGCTCCGCGAAGCTCATAATCAGAGTCGATAATCAAGCTCTTCTTCTTCTTCTTGGACTCGTCCAATCTCCATGCCCTCTCGTCTCACCTTTCGCCAGCCCACCTAGAAGCTTGCTCCGCCCGCTCGTTTTGCGCTTGTTTTTCAGTGGGTTTGACGGTTGACTCGAGAATCTGAACTCTAAAGAAAAGTAGGTTTCTTCTTTTTTCGTTAATGAATTTCTCATTCAACCTATTCTTAGCCATTGTCGGCGTAAAAGTTCAATAGAGAGAGTTGACGAAGTTTACGCAGAAGGAAGAAAGAAAAGGAAGAAGACGAGAGAAAGAGAGAATATTCGATTTTGTCCTACGCGGCATTGGCTTTCATTCCCCACTGCTGCCTCCGGCCAGGTAATAAGAAAAGGTAGCATTGGAATGGATCGGAAAGAAGCTAAGCTCTCACTCTATCTTCCGGGAAGAGGCCCACTTAGTATTCAGCGAGAAATGGGGACAGGCAGGTAAGCGACCATCCAATACCTCCTTTCCACGGAATTCTATTTCGAAGAATTCGTCCGAGGTCAAAGATCAAGGGCCGGCCTTTCATGATCGAACCATTCCTACCCGCACCTATAATCTTTTGAAAGTATGGTGATTAGTATTCACATACAGAAGAATTGTATAGGAAGCTCTCTCTTACCTTGCTTCTCCAACCGAGACTGATTTCCCTTTCCTCTTGCCGGTCCATAGGTGAGAGCTTTCTTTGCTCTTCCTCTCTTTTCTTGAAAAGAGCTCATACAACCCCGGTCGGTCAGTAGTTCTCCCCTCGAGGGGACATGTGCGGGGCAAGAGATCGGGCCTCGTTTTGTCCCGATCGAGCAATTCCCCACGAAGAGATAGTGACGCCTTTTGACTGGCTCTTAACGTATTTTTGAGTCAATAATCCACTTTTTCCAGGGAAGGAGAAGAAGAGGACATGAAAAGCCTTTTTCTATAGGCCTGACTTACGCATGAACTTCTCTCTCATGAAGCATACTCAGCAACTTAATAAAGAATCAAAGCTAGACAAGCCAACTAAATCCACACCAGCTGCCGCTTTCTCGTACCCCGACCAGATCCGGCCGCTCTTTATTCCATGAAAGAGTTTTTCAGTCAAAAACTAGAAATCTCGTTGAGATCTTCAATCCCATAGATCATCAATCTACTCTGCACACTAACCGGCTTTTCTTTCAACGCCTTTGCATTCGCACTCTTTTCTGGAATCCTGAAAGTAGAAGTCTAAGAAAGGAGATGGATGGCTACGGAGTGGGAATACCAATCGATCTATAATGCAAGCAAGAGAAAAAGGTGAGAGCCACGGCAGCAGCAGATCCGGGGACCTATGCCTCCGCTTAAAGAACTTCCTTTTCTGCGGAGAAACTGCTACTACAAAAAGAAGACAAGCAAGAGCGACTGGTCGAACCCCAAAGACCAGACTTCTGGATCGATCCGAAGAGTCTCATCAGAGGTCAAAAGCTTAGCTTTACGTCCGAGTAAACTAATTCAAATGTCCTAGAGCAGGAGTGAGCCTTTAAGAAGGGCCTTATCGCAATCTAGAGGCTTGCACGAGACCAAAAGCATAGATTTGAGCCTTCGATCTTCACTAAGCTTTCAGGAAAGCAGGAAAGTCAGGACAAGGACTATTTTCGTCAGACGAAGGAGATATTACTAGATTACTAGAACTCGAGCCAGCCTCACCTGCAATTGAGGCAGAAATGAGGGGAATACACACAGCACGGGGCGACTCTTGGGGCCTTTGTCCTGTACTCATCCTTATCATTCTATTTCCAGGATCAAGATACCCCGATCCCTGCTCTCTTGTTGTCCGATCGTCTTGTGTTAAGCGCCTGTCCTCAAGAGGCTCAAAAAAGAAAGCCGTCGTGATGAGATTAGAAAGGATATCGTAAATTCAAATCGCGGGGAATAGAGAGACCTACAGAATGAACCATTAGAATTCACCCTTTCCTCAAGCATTAGTGCGCATCTCTTTTTTCGTGATTGGACTTTCTATCATTTATCAGAAAAGTGGTAATTGACTTGTAAATAGTCCATAAAGAATAAAGGGCAGATGCTCCAAATAACCTATGGAAGAAATATGGTCCGAAGTAGCTTAATTAGAACCTACTGAAAGAAAAGTCAGAAGACTATAAAGGAGATAGGCCTGATATTCAAGTTCAGTCAGAAAAGACGAACGAGTCCTTCTACGCTAGGGAATAAAAAGAAGATCAGACTGTTAACCTACTTCAATTTTGAGTGGAATGAAGAGCATAAATCACCTGAAAAAAAGACTTCTACGTGATCGATGTTGTTGGGAGAAAGCCTATCAACTATCAAGTCAGAACCTACTTAAAGGAAAAGGAATTTCATGATTATGCCGCTACTTTCATCTTCTATATTATGAGGCTGACTAGTAATGCTGAAGTTTCAAGAGGAGTTCCGCTCTTCCCCTTTTCAAGGTAGAGTTTTCTTCATTCTTTTTTGCTTAAGATATCCATTTCGGAGGGGAAGTGGTCTTTCAAGCAAAGAACCTACAAAAAGCAAGCTTCTTTTTTGTTAGTAGGTTCTAGTAAAAGAAAGCCTATCTTTCAGAAAAAAAGATCTTTCTTATCTCTTTCTTATTCTGAAACTCTTCTTGTCTTTCTTAAACTGATCTTCTTAGCAGCTCTTTTCTTTGTCTTGTTCATATCTTATTATATCTGAAAGAACAAAATCAGGATGCCTTGGAGAGAGAATGAGATCTGAATAGCATCTCGAGTCCGCGCTCGATCCGGGGGATAGGATATTCTTTCTCTCCTTTTTGTTCTTTGGTTGCTTCCGAAGTTGCTTAGTTTCGTTCTATCTCTCGTAAGGGTGGCCTATTTCCGGATTTCCTTGTAATAAGATATCTCGGTCTCGACCATGAAATAGAGTGATTAGGGCCAGGGCGTGACGAGCTTACCTATCTACTTATCTAGCGACTTTTCCTGCAACTTCAACCTCGGAAAAGAAATGCCAGTTGGGAACTTATAGAGAGAGGTTCAAATATATCAGAACCTGTGGCTGGATTGAATCCATAGCGATGAAAAAAGAAAGAAACCTCCTTTATGAAGAAAAAGACAAATATAAGGAAGTAGCGGAAGTAGGCCAACCTGGGGATGGGAATAATATATAGAAAATAGGGCAGATTGATGCTTTAAGGGAAAACCTAATATGGAAAGGAATAGGGTCAGGGAAGCTAATAAGGCAAAGGGGAAATCTAAGATATATGGCAAAACAGTGTGAACCTAATAGGAAATCTAAGGGAGGGGATGTAGGGAAATCTAAGGGAGGGAAATCCCACTCCGCGGTTCATTGAGGACCTTTGTTTTGGAGGCTCAAAGATCATTGAATAAAGAGCTCGACTCCCACGGGGCGGAGAGGACCGTAGGAGGCTAAAAAAAGAAAGAGGAGGTTCGACTGAAAGGAGAGGGTCAATGAACAAGTCATTGAATAAAGTCAAGGCAGTCGGATTCCATATTAGCTTTCTTTTCATTCCACGAGTTCCAGAGGAGCGAAAGCGGCTCCTCATATGGATTTCAGACTCCTTCTACGCGGTCCGAAGGTTATGAAATAACTCGACTGAATCTCAGATAGAGGGTCAAATCCCTTTCAATAAAGAAAGAGCTCGACTAAGAAGGAGAGGAGTGCAAAAATGAATCATTAGATTGAGATCATTGAATAAAGAGCTCAAAGATCATTGAATAAAGTCACTCAAAGACTAGTCCTTCGCAAATTCTTTGCTCCTTTTTCATGCAGAATGTGAAAAGCGACTCCTTCGGAACCTCCGCTAGGAGTATATTCCACTCAAAAATCAAAGACCTGTCCTCTTGACTCAGAAATCCATATTCATATTCCACTTCGGACCACTCAAAAACAAGAATTCAGAGGCTCGACTGAAAGGAGAGAAGAAGGTCAGAATCAGAAAGCCTAAAGAAGGCCATAATCTCTTTGAAAGAAGATGCTCTAATTAAGCTAGGACGGACCGGGATAATCAAGAAGAAAGCTCCTAACCTCTAATTAAGCTAGGACGGACCGGGATAATCAAGAAAGCACTACCCTCTAATTAAGCTAGGACGGACCGGGCAGCGGAATCCGAAGGAGTACTATCAATGAACGAGATTGATGCCTCCAGAAAGCCTAAGGATGAAATGAAGAAATGCAATAAAAGAAAGAAGACGAGACCTAAATTCAGATAGAGGCTCGACTGATAAGGAGAGGAGTTGAGCTTTCAATAAAGAAAGTCACTAATAGGACGGAGGACGAGTTCCAGAGGCTGAATTCATATTCGTTCATTCCACTAGACGATCATTGAATAAAGAGCTCAAAGATCATAAAGTCACTCAAAAAAGTCCTTCGGCTAAAAACAAAGGCTCAAAGAATTTGTCAATGAACAAAGGCGGGCACTTCCATATATATTAGCTTGATTTTCACAATGTAGATGTAGAAAAGATGGAACTCAAAGAATAGGAGAGGTTCAAAGAATTTTCAGTCGATTCTTCTTTCCTAATTTTAAGGGCTCCTGAAAATCTTATAATACAGTCCTTTCGCTTTCTTTATGAAATTCCTTGTGAATTGACTCCTTATCAGTCGACTTTCTTCGAACCGCCCCGTGGGAGTCGAGCTATTTCATAACCTAACGGACTCCTCTCAAACCTTGTTCATTGATTCAGTCGAGTTATTTCATAACCTCCGGACAGATGAATATGTCCTTGTTCATTGAGGACCCCTTATAATTTGAAGCGAAGGTTCAGCTTCATTCATACGACCTAGAAAAGAGGTTCAAAGAATGATCGAAGCGAATACTCGTGCAAGCGCAATCAATGAACAAGGGCAGTTCAAGGTCGAAAGTCTATCCTAGGCTTGATATTCCATATTCAGGATAGGTCGGACCCGTCCTCCGGACTTGTGAATTCCACTGATTTGATCCACTAAAGAAAAGATGGAACTCAATGAAACTCAACTGGAGTAGCTTAATCTTCGCCATAACATTCAAGTTCCATTATCAGACGGAGCTCTGCTTCATTTGCGGGGGAGAAGAGAGTAATTTAGTCAGTTCATAACATGTAAAGCAAGGTTCAAAGAAGAAAGACAACTACTCATCTGGAGCTTTATTTGACGCTTCCGGCTAAGCATCTTGAGGCGGAGGCGACTAGTCGCTTCTGGCGAAGCTGCGAGTGAATTAGCAAGTGAATGAAGGAGCCATGTTCCTAAAAGGACCTCTTTCTTTGATTCCCTTCCCCTATCCTTTCCCATAGGTTGGGCGCTCCCGCTTGACTAAGACTCTGTTTTGAGAAATGCTCTTCCGCTGAGCGAAGCTGCTCGCCTACCCTGATCGAGCCTACTTAAATAGCTTACGCTTACCAAGTCTAGTCTACAAAAAGAGGGCTACAGCAAGCTCAAATTCTTTGAGCCTTTGTTTGTTGTGGGTCGCGCCTCACCGCAGGCACTGAATGAATGAAATGAGTGGAGATCTTCCTTCCCCCTTCTGAATTACCAAGAAGTTGCCACTAGTTTAGAAGACAATTTCGACCATCCCACCCAGAGCCTTTATATAAGGGAAGAGACTTCAGTCTACAAGAAGCTGGCAGAGCTTTAGCCATTGGACTACATCCAGATACCTAAATCGTCACCCTTTTTTTGCTTTTCGTTCTTCTCATTCGGCTAGTGGAGACAAATTCCTTTCGGCGAAGATACTTTATGAAACTCCACAAATTCTTTGTCTCCTCTGAAGTCGACCCTCAGAATTGAAGGAAGCAAGTGAACCTATACGAGAGTGAGGAAGATTCACCAACAACTTCCCACTTTTGATGTCCCACGATTCTTCCCGTTTAGAAGTCCAAAAACAAAGGCGCAAAGAATTTGCGTAGAAGAAGTCCGCTTTCTTTTTGAACTCCTAATTCTCCCCAAGTAGGATTTGAACCCACGACCAGTCAGTTAACAGCCGACCGCTCTACCACTGAGCTACTGAGGAAGAAGGGTCAAAGAATTGGAGAGGAAGCCCACTCTCCTTCTTTGGACCAACTTCTGACCGAAGAAAAAAAGGGTGATGGATGAAAGGAAACTGAAGAAAGATCAAGCCTACCAAGATAAGGATGCCTTGGAGAAAAGGTTACGATAGCAAGCCCCTCCCCGGCCGGAGAGCCTCCAGGACAAGGGGGCGGCGGTCAACCATCCACTCTCTGAATTCATATTGAGAAATCGATCTCCGCGTCCTGCCAGTTCGCTAAGTAGACTCACTCTACCGAGGGGCAACAAAGGCTGGAACTATTCCTGCCAAAAACAAGGGACCTACCTCTCATCCTAGGAGTGAGCAGGTATGAAAGAGTCCCCTCTCTCTCTCTCTCCGAGTTTCGACTACTAAGTAGCACTTCTGCTATTCAATCATAGAATCCGGTCAAGCTGAAAAAGCCCCCTCGCAAATTGCGCCTTCTTTCTTTCTCAAAGTCGACCTTTCTCGCTTGTTAGTCCGACCTTTTGGGATATTTGAAGAAGCGCAGGCAGGTTTGGAACCCTATCCAAGGCCAAGGTGCTGGTCTCGATCTCGATGCCGATTTGTCTTGTTCTTATGCTGCCGAAATCAAAAAAGAGAGAAAGCTAGTCTAGTCCAAGAAGAATGGAATTTTGATGTCAAAAGGAACCTAAAATAATTCAAGGAAGAAAGAGGACGCTAGGCTTTCCATTAATTGAAAAGACTCTTGACTTTCAAAGGTAAAGACTTCCAATTCAAAGAAGAAAGACGCGGAATGAGACGTAGGGCTCAAGGTGCGAAGGAGCGAGACCAAAAATAGACCGCCAGCGGAAGAGAAAGTTCAGTCAGGAATTTGACTTCTTTCATTGATTCATTCACGATATAAGCTTTGCTCGAAGAACTACTTGCCTTGACGCATCCTTTCTTGAAAGACGCCTTACCGCTGAATTTCCCCCCCGTCCGACTTTCATGTGAGAAGGATGCCGCCAGCGTGAATCCGATCGAGCCCATTACTTATAGCTTTACCTCTCTGTGATTCTCGGCTCTAGGTCGTATTATCATCTCCCATATTGGTCGGGTTAGCAAGATCATGAAAGGACGAATGAAAAGACAACTCCTTCCTTGTTCATTCAGGCTCCAAAATAAGGATAAGGACTTCGCTTTCAAATTCAAAGATCATTCTCCTTATTGTTTTGAGTCGTCCGGAGGCGCGAAGCGAAACGACTGTGAAGGAGCCCTTTATTTTCAGAAATAGCTCTCCAAATAAGGAAGGAGAGGGGAGAAGCGAAACGACTGTATTATTTAAGGAGTGCATTATGAAATAGCTCTCCAAATAGTAAGGAGAGGGTCAAAGAATTTTGAGGCGAAACGACTTCATTATTGAAGGAGTGGTATTATTCAATAGCTCTCCAAATAAGGAAGGAGAGGGTCAAAGAATTTGAGGCGAAACGACTGTATTATAATATTAATAGGAGTGCATTATTCAATAGCTCTCCAAATAATAAGGAGAGGGGAGAAGCGAAACGACTGTATCTAATAGGAGTGCATTATTCAATAGCTCTCCAAATAAGGAAGGTTCGAAGAAACTCGACTGTAAGGAGAGGAGAGGGTCAAAGATGAATAAAGAAAGCGAAACGACTGAATTATTGAAGGAGTGCAACGAAAGAAATCCATATAAACATAATGCACTCCCACCTAATAAGGATAATGACTTTCGCTTCTCCCCTCTCCTCTATTTATCATTTGGAGTCGTCCGGAGGACTCAGAAATCCATATAAAGAATTGAATAATAATCGTCGGGCTCCTCTCCTTCCTAACCTCAGTCGAGTGGCTTCGCTCCTCTCCTTATCAGTCGAGCTGCTTCGCTCCTCTCCTTCCTAACCTCAGTCGAGTGGCTTCGCTCTGAACCTTCTTAGTCGAGCTGCTTCGCTCCTTCTTTTATGATAATTCAGTCCTTTCGCCTTCTTTATGAAATTCCTTGTTCATTGACTCCTTATCAGTCGACTTTCTTCGCCCCGTGGGAGTCGAGTTATTTCATAACCTTCGCCTACTACAATCAGTGGAATTCACAAGTCCTTCGGACGAGTCCGACTAGAAATTGAAAGTAGGCTTGAATCTGACTAGTAGGTTTGGAAGGAGCGGAGCCCTAGGAGAAGGAGTCAGATTAAACTACGGAGGACGGGATCAAAATCAAGAGAGAAAGCCTAGAGGCGCGAAGCTACTTTAAATAAGGGTCAAGACTTAGGCAAGAGGAAGACTTTCAGTGCTCATTCGATGTTTCAGAAGAAAGGTCACTCAGATCCTTCGGAAGTGAGTATGAGATCTTTCGGAATCAGTCTCTCTTTTGGTATGATTTACTGAGTTCACGAGGAAAGAATACAACCTAGTTGGGTCGGTTAGCCTAGCCTCCAGCTATCACTAATTAGGATCTCACCGGCTAACCCTACTTTTTTCAGTATGAATAGGAGCGGAACTGCTTTACCTAGTTGACTTGGGTTCGGAGCAGCTGAGTCCAGGAAGAACTAGAAAGTAGGGTCAAAGGCAGAGGAAAGCGTCAGCTTGAAAGCAGTATTCTCAGTCTCCGGATCTCCCCCACGTAGCGGTAAGATCTCGAACTGAAAGAGAAATGAAACTCAATGAACAAGGGCTTGATCTTCCTGTCCCGATCGATAGGGTGCGGCAAGGGAGAGTCGGTTTACGAAGTTGATCAGAGCTAAGCTAGTTGTAGAGTGAGAGGTTAGGCGGGTCTTCTTATCCACACCCTCTTTCTTTGAATAGAATGAAGCAAAGGATATGCTTTTATGAGTTCACGAGTTGACGAGTGGGATTCAGCCTCCGATTGTCTTAAGCGATGCAAGTTCTTTTCTTTTTCTTTTGCATTTGGTCTCGGAAACTCGGCAAAATAGCCCCGTAACTCAGGCTCCTCACAAAGGGGGTCGCAGTGACCGACTCTTTACCAGTCTCCGGTCCTCAGTAGCTTAATTGGGGGCTGAGGCCTGCCCAGTGCCTAAGAGGAGAATTAGAAAGATCAGAAACCTCCCTTCTTTCTATATGTCCATGTCCTGAGAAGAAAAGATGTGAAGACAAGGGTGGGACCCCACGTCAGTCAAAGACCCGACTCACCCATTTTCAGATGATTGGATTAGCTATCTTGCTAAGGGTGGTCAGTAGGGCGTCGCGAGCAGTTTACGAGGAATCGGTTGCGAGAGGATAAAAAGAACTAGCGAAGATGAGTTTAGGAACGAGAGGCTCCGTAAGGCGCGAAGCGAAAGGACTGTTCAGGAGCGAAGGAGCGAAAGCGGCTCGACTAAGAAGGAGAGGAGCGAAGGTTTGTTTGGAGGTTCGAAGAAAGTCGACTGATAAGGTTCAGAGCGAAGGTACTCGTAGTTTCAGATATAGGAGAGGAGCGAGACTTTGTTTGGAGGTTCTTTGAAATGAAAGAAATGAAACTACCACGGGCCGGTTCGAAGAAAGTCGACTGATTATGAATTTTTGTAATCAACGACCTTGTAATCCTTAGCGAAAATGAACAAAAAGCTAGGGCTCGACTGATAAGGAGAGCAAACCACTTTGTAGCAAGAAATCATTCAAAATCTTGAAAAATTTCTCTATTATCGTTAAATAGAAAGATGAGAAAAAGGAAGAAAAAGAAGGAAAAAAGACGGGAAAACGCAATGAAAGAATCAAGCCTATCAAAGAAATGAACAGACTTTGATGAGAGTTCTACTTTGTGGTCCGGATAAAGAGAGGTTCAAAGAATTTTTCAAGTCAAATGCCTGATTTTTCACTCAATTATCGTTATATATCAAGATTCGAAAAAGTCAGATTTAGCAAGAAAAACGAGAAAGGATCAGTCTGATCGCCTTCTTCATTGATTCATTGCTTAAGACATGAATTCAGAGATTTCTGAGTTGCACTCCTTTCCAGTCGCTTCTCTTTGTTCATTGATTATTTTGAGAGCTATTTCATAATACCACTCCTTCAATAATTCAGTCGTTTCGCCTCAAAATAGAGGCGCAATGAAATATGCGAGGAGCGAAGGTACTCTACGAAAAAAATATAGGAGAGGAGCGAAGCCACTCGACTGAGGTTAGGAAGGAGAGGAGTTGAGAAGAATTTGAGAGCGAAACTCCTTCATTATCAATGAGAAGGAGCCTGAATGAAGAAGGGCGTAGCTTATGTTCTTAAAAGGAGAGGTTCAAAGAATTTTCAAGCTCATTCCTTATTCTGGAAATGAAAAGGAGCCCGACGATTCATATTCGAAGAATTTGAGAAGAATGAATCTACTGAAAGTGAGTGCTTTCTAACTCCAGCAGAAAAGCCCTGTAGATGCCTGGAAGCTTTCTCCTACTGTCACACTAGGTGGAATCCCATTTTCACAGAAAGGGCTTATGACTGGCCCAGAACTTTTCTATGGCAGAATTGAATGTACTTTTCTTAGCATGGAAGTCCCGGTACGCTAGGTAGTTGGGTGCGGCCTGCACAGTTTGAAATTCATCTCCTTAGAAAACTGGCCAAGCAATCTTTAGAATTCCTTCTGGGTGCCTCTGGTCGTTTAGCCTGGAGAATTCTCATTGCCTTGGCTTTCTTCTTATCTACCTCTATTTGGTGAACCAGGAAGAAAAGTCAATTACCAGCCAAAAAGAGGGGATGGGATTGAACTGCTAAAAAGCTCCTCATCCTCTCTCAGGCTCTTCGCAGATCAGCAAATTTCTCTTCTTTCCACTTGGATTTGATGACTACAATAGATACCTCCATTTCATTGAGAAGAATTCAGTCATGGAAGATAGCGTTCATGGCCCTTTGGTAAGTGGCTCTCGCCTTCTGAAGCCCGAATTACTATCCACTCATAGCTGTAGAATGCCCCCGGGCATCGAAATGCTCTTTTGTTGATATCGTCTTCGGCTATCTAAATGGAGCTCGGCAGTCCGGAGTCAAGATGAGGTCCTTGATCAGAAGGCATGGCTACCATTGGCCAGGCATAGCTAAGTCTTTTCACCTTTTATGCTAAAGCTTGGATTCATTCAAAGGATCCCAGCCACTTAAGGGCATCCCATAGTGAACCGCGGCCATTTATAAGGTGGACTCTTGAGGCAAGATTTTTCAGAAGGAGAGAGATTGAAGAGGCTATTTACTACTTCACTAAGTGGGTATAAGGCATTCCTCTAAAGAATGTGAATCAGAAGAGGATAATCAAGATCCTGGAATATGATAGATAGGTTTGGCATCACACAGGCATGCTAAGGATCTGTCTTTACTGGTGATCTCTTATATCTCAGGGTCTTCTAAAGGCCGAAGCCCCCTCACCACTTTTCTTATATCACCCCAATAGTGAGCTAAAGAGAATATGTATTAGACCTCCTATTTTGGATCCGATAAGAGAGGCAAGACCCCCGGTCTAGAATCTAGACCTAAGGATTGAAGCATGTCGTAGCACTTCCACATGAGACCAAAACATTTCTTCTTTTCATCTTTTCGGTGACAGTTCCAGTGAGTGATTACGACAGGTGCCCCCCTCTCGGAGATCCTCGATAGAAAGCCATAGGTCCATTGCAGCAATACCAACGAAGCAATTCAATTTGAACCAGCTCTCCATCCAAGACCCATCAAAATTCAATTCTTCTTCTCTTTTATGCTCCTGCGACCAGGTTGTGAAAAATATGAATTAGGAAAACGCAATATTCTTTGCGCCTTCGGTTGAAATTCCTTTAATAGGAACTGAATCAGATAGGACCCCACGTAGCGGTATGGATTTAGAGGTCTGCCCCATACCCTAACCATATTGTGAAGGGTAGAAGGGTCCGGAACCACATTGCAAGTCGCCTCTCCTGAGGGACCGCTTGTAATCAATCCGACCAAGAGCCCGATAACCAAGACCACCTATCCGGCAAAGGGTACTAAAGTCATCCTTTGATTTGTGGAGAATGGCCATAAGACCGCTTTGGAACGGGTGATAGTATTAGGCAAGGGATTGAGATTGGACTTAGATCCTCACTCACTCCATTAACAACCATTCACTTCTTGGCAAACTCTATGCATCCGCTATTCGAGATAAGGGATTTTGCTAGCGATACCGCAACCCCAAGTCCTTGAAGAAGGGATTTATAGACTGATCCTACTTTTGCATCGGCAATGAGAACGTCATCACCTCGCACTGCATACTTTTGAAAGCGGATACCTGCACTCCACCACACCATGAAATGGTCAGTGAACGTGAACAGTGGCCAAGAAGAAGAAGAACGAACCTAATGGCTGTCCTGCAACAAAGCAGACCTGGGTGGGACCATTTGCCTTTCACATGCGGGTACCAGGAAGACATTTGTCGCGAGTGCGGAGTTCACCATACTGGAAGCGAAGGACCGGTCGAAGAGGCACTGGAAGACTGAAAATCAGACTAGAAGGGGCCACCTATCAGTGGCAGTGGTCAAGTCCTACGAGAAGGATTCCTGGCTTCCGACCAACCAAGGCAAGGGTGCAGTTTGGTTGAAGGTACCATGCTATCCTCTTTAGTATCTCCGAAAACCAACTATGGATCGGAGAGAGCAAACCGCTGGGAAAATCCAGGATCCATATATTCTATCATAAAAAAACCCATGTTCAAAACCGATCCCAATTCCCATTCATCGCTCAAAGCGCTTAGTGTCTAAGGATCCTTCGTACTGGTGTGGTCCGGGCTCTGATCTCTGGCATTTCCTGTCCTTGGTTAGGAAGAAAGAATGAAAAGAGATCCTCTAGTATAGAGTAGTAATCTTCTGAAGTTGAAGAAGCCAGACCAAAGATGAAATTGATTGGCAAATACTCCTTGAAGATTGATAGTACTTTCAAACCTTCCTCTTTGCTCAAAATACCTGGAATTTGATATTAGAGGAAGAAAAAAAGGCAAAGGAAGTTATAAGTAAGGGGAAAGCAGTTAAAGGAAGTTCAAGGCTCCGGCTCCGTAGGAGCAGTCTGATCTTCTTCTTCCCGCTCCCCTCCGAAGGAGTCATGAAATTCCATATTTTCCGTCATATTAGTAGGTTCTGTTCTAGAGGATATAGGAAGTGAAAGGAAGAGAACTCCTAGTTTGAGTTCCATCTTTTCTTTTCAAAGAAGACTTGTTCTTGTTTAGGGTCTTATGTCTGCATTCTAGATAATGGTACTTTATAGATAGCAAGTGGAAAGAAAGACTTTCAGGAAGTTCTCCGCCTTGATACTCACTCTGCTGGAAGAAAGATATTCTTCGCCACCACTACCGCTACGTGGGTGGTTAAGAATTGAGCAGGTAAGGCACCTAGGATATCTGATCACCCCTTGGGATGTGTAAAAAGGACTCTGTCTTTTCCCCCTAGCCCTCTCTTTATTCAACTCAAATTCAAAGATCATTCTTTGATCCTTCCTCTTCAACTGGAATACTCCTGACTCCCTCTCACTCGGGAACTCTTTCGAGCTCTTCCGCCCCTTGACTGATCATTCCTCTTTCTTTCTTGCTTCTGACTCAAGCCGCGACATTTGTCGATTCGTAAATGCCCTATTCCTAGGCTTTCTTCTTTCTGGTTGGTACTTATGCTGACTCAGAAGAAAAAGAGAGGTTATGAAAGAGAATGAATCGATCCTTGCTTTGTCAGAAGGGAGAGTTGGCAGCCTTGTGGGCATGAAATTGAAAGAAGACCCTTTTCCGGGAGAGATGCTCGGCCTTTGATTAGTACATCCCGTACTCAGAAACTCTCTAGCAATTTCTCCTTAGTCAACCTATACGTTTGAATAGGGAGATTGACAGATGCCCCTCAAACCTCTATTTTAGAAAGTTATATGCCACTGCATAGGACGCTTTTCAAAGAGTGGAATAGTCCTTCCATGATCAACCTTCTGACCGCGGGGATCGGTATGACCATCTCCTGGCCTCAGAACTCACTTGGCCTAGAACCTCTCCTCTTGCTTGCCTTAGATTAGAGCAGCAATTGGCTAAAAGGAAATTCCAACTAAAGCAAGGGCTGATATCAAAGCGACTAGGGAAAGTATCCCGTATTGGCTCCTATCTACCCACTACGCGGTAGCATAATAAGAAAAGCGAAGGTGAGCCCTGGAACGGAGAAGCGATTCTCAAAGAGCAGGTCAGGTCCTAACCCTTCCCTTCAAGCATGAAGTTCGGATCTGACTCCAAAAGAAAGAGACTCGAAACAGAGGTCTCGACTGAATCAATGAATAAAGGCTAGTCCTCACTGCTTGAATTTCAAAGGCTCGACTTCAAGGCGAGGCTCGACTGATAAGGAGAGAGTCCTTATCCTTTTAATTTGAAGGAGTGCAACTCAGAATGGAACTCAAAGACTGGGTTCGAAGAATATTGAGAAGCGACTATTAATGATCGATGTTATTGGAACAAGGCGGAGTAAGGAGTTGACAAAGAATTTGAGAAGCGACTGATCGATGTTCTTGGGATAATAAAGAAAGAGGAAGCGGAAGAAGAAGAAAGATCTTGAGTCAGTGTAAGATCAAGATCAAGAGTCTTCGTCTGAGTGAAGGAGAATCCTAGAGGAGAGGAAATTCGAAGAAATGAGAGAATGGGGTTCGATTCAAGAGGTTAAGGAGCGAAAGAAAGGGATCGGGAGTGCAGGAGAGACAGGGAAACCCCCGGGATCTCAGGATCAGCTCATTAATCCTGAGCTTGCTTGTTCTCAAGTCTTCCTCTTCGTTCCGGAGAGGTTACAAGCGAGAGGGAAGAAGGAGCGAGACCGGTCCGGAGGACTCTCAGAAAGAAGAAAGAGAGGAGAGTGAAGTCACGAAGTTGAAGGTTAGAAGCAGCGTTACCGAGTGAAAGAGGTTAACGAGATAAAAAGGGGAAGACTGAAGGTTGAAGGAGGGGAGGACTCAGAGTCAAGGAGAGGAGGAAGAGTGAAGCAACGAAGGGCTAAAGAGCCCCTGTGATTCTCTGAGCCCTGAAAAGGGCAATGCCCAAGATAAGACCTCCGAAACGAAGGGCTAAAGAGCCCCTGTGATTCTCTGAGCCCGGACAAAGGGAAATGGAAAAGATAAGAAAGCGAGGCTTGAATTTTCATCCTATCGGAATGTGTACGGCTGAGATTGTCGTAATCTTAATTTCTTCTTAGCAGAAGATAGCCTCTTGTCCTCTGTTGAGGTGCACTAAGCTCAGTGCTTCCCGGATCTTGAGTCAGAGTTCAGGATCTGAGGAAGAGGCAGAGTGA
Organism: Cucumis melo; assembly: GCF_025177605.1. NCBI lineage: Eukaryota > Viridiplantae > Streptophyta > Magnoliopsida > Cucurbitales > Cucurbitaceae > Cucumis > Cucumis melo. Next base: position 31,190 of record NC_066862.1, on the reverse strand, counting down.
AGCGCAGCAGCTGCTGTTTTTGACTTTACCGATGAAAGAAAGAGGGGAAGCAGAAGAAGAAGAGGAAGAGTTCCGGATCTCAGGATCAGCTCATTAATCCTGAGCTTTCTTGTTCTCAATCAGAGTCAGAGAATTAAACTACCACGGACCGGTACTCGGGTTTCTATTAAGGAGAGGAGCGAAGTGCGAGACCGAAGATGCTCAGCTCCTTTACTGAGAAAGGAAAGGTTAGAATCGACCGACGAAAGAGGTTAAGCAAAGAAGCTCCGCGGATGAAATAAAGGGAAGACTTCAGAACCCAAGGCCTAATAACCCCTGCCGATTCTCTGAGACCGGAACAAGGCTCAGGTTAATATGGATAGTCCTTCGGACTCCGGACCTCTTTTATCCACAGAAAAATATGACCTTGTTCACGCAAATTCTTTGCGCCTTTGTTTTTCCACTGATCTTGTGCTAGTGAATATGAGACTAGTCCCTATTCCTTCCTAACTGGCATGCTTTGTTGGAATACAGTTTGAGAGTGGGAAAGAAGGACAGATTGCAGGGCATCTCACTTCTTTAACCAATGTGATATAGTTTGTGTTAAAAGCCCTATTCTGGACGAATGAGCTAGGTTAGTCGCATATCGGTTTTTCACCAATGGGATTGAAATGGCTTGGGGCTCCAGTAGGAAGTCGTCTCAAAGGACAGGCTTGATCCTAGCTTGACTGCTACCCTTTTCCTTAGACCGTTAGGAAAGGAATGATAGAATAGCTCGACTGAACCACAGTAGTCAAGTAGTCAACCTACTTCCTCTTTCAAGAAGATAGGTCTTGTCCCGCTTAGTTTCACTTCAAAATAGGAAGGGGTCTTTCTGAGATCTTTCCCTAATAGTCAGATTCAGGTCTACATAGTCAGACTGAGTTTCATGAGTCAGATTCAATAGCTGGATTCGGGATTCACTCCCCAACTGGCATTGAATTCGGTCGGAAGGGGGAACTCATTTGATTAGGGTAGCTTGAAGGAGACGGTCTCGGATATGCTTTCCCTAGTTTAGAGGTTAGAACTAGCATAGAATGAAAGTCTCAAAGACTGATTCCGTTCATTCATCACAGTTCCAAGGGAATGAATTGAATAAGAGTTCGAGTCGGATCGATAAGAAGAAGAAGAAATCCCGTACGGGAACAAGAGGTAAGGAATTCTCATGAGCCCGCTGCCGCTCGGGTGCTTTTCATTCAATCAGAGATCCATGCTACAGAAGTGCTTTCATTCGTATCACGCTTTTTCCTGTGATAATGGAAGTTGCCGAATCCATCCCCAAAGAGTCTTCTTTCTTTCTACATCACATAAATAGACATCTTTCGACCAGTCCAGTCCGGAGGACTCATATAACAATGTGGCCCCACTCCTAGGTTAGGCCGACGGAGATCGTTAGGAGATACCCGATCTGATCGAACCGGTACGTGGTAGTTTAATTCTTCAACAGACCGCCGGTCCTATGCCTCCACGGGGACAGAGTCTGATGAAAGGGCAACTGAGACTGGTCCCTTCCCCACTGGAGAATTTGAACGTCTTTTCCCTCGTCACTTTTCAACTCAAATCCCTCTCCCATCGGTCGAGTGATTTCATCCCTCTCCCATCGGTCGAGTGATTTCATCCCTCTCTCCCATCGGTCGAGTGATTTCATCCCTCTCCCTCTACACCGCTACGTGGGAAGTTGATGTCAAAAGAAGCAGGAAAACCATGAAAGAGGGACGGGAGGATTTGAACCTCCTAGCTTTAGTGGCCTGACCACGCCCCTCCTCTCCTTCCTAACCTCACTCGAGTGGCTTTCGCACCTCTCCTTCGTTGGTTAGCATATTGTGTCGAGACTAATCACCTTTGGTGTGTCCTATTCCGGTTCCACTTATTTCATCTATTTCTTCTTACTTCTGAATAGAGGAAAGATCAGAATTTCCATAAAGCAACTTCCCCACCTCTACCGCTACGTGGGCGGGACTGAGGCTTTTGAAGAGAAAGCAGAATCTGTTTTTACAGTAGGGGAGGGATAGGAATGGGATCGACCAAGACGATATGGATCTCAGCGGCTTACATACAAATAAGACGATCCGTGTGAACCCTATCTTTGAACTGGTAACTGTATCGACCTACAACTGAAAGAGGAAGTCGGTTGAATTAGGGAGAGTCGAGTGGCCCCGCTCAAGAGTGACGGGTCTAGGATGTAGGATTACTCGTTATTCTGGTATTTTGACGAAGCCCACTACTAGGTATTATAGTATATCAGAAAGAGGGTAGATTTCTTTCCCGAGACACAGGATAGGTTACCGCTCGACAACAAGAGTCAGAACCATCCGTACTTTTTTCTATTAGTCTCAGGACAGGGGAGAATAGGGCGAATTGGGGTCCGTTGCTGGATAAGTTGTGGGCCTCATCTCTCACGTCTAATTGTAGGACTCAAAATCAAGAGAGAATTTAGTGGAACCTGGACCGCTCCGAAGGAGTCTGAAATCCATATTCACCTGTGGTCTCATTGATAAGGACATATTCATATTCCACTTCGGGACCTGTGGAATTAACAAGTCCAAAGGAATCTAGTGGAACCCGCCATAAAAGATAGGGGGGACCGGGAACATGAAAGTGAAAGTGGAATTCAGAAGAGGCTCAAATCTATGGTTTTGGTCTATAGGTTCAAAGAATTTGAGAACATCCATAAATCAAGCCTAGGAAAGAGAAAGTTCAGTCAGAATTGAATTATTATGCCGCTACTTTCAGTGGATAGGTCGGACAGAAGTTTGAGTTCCATGAATGAGTCCGACCGGATATAAAGGTTAGGACTCTGAAAGCGAAGGACTCATGAATTCCACTCAAACGAGTCCAGAGGACGTCCTTCGGAGTATATAGCGTAGGAGGCTCAAAGATCAAGGTTAATATGGATAGTCCTTCGGACAGGTTCATATTCCATTGAATGACGACTGTAGGACGGAGGGAGGACTCCCAGAAAGAAGAAGAAAGTACGGATCATGAATTCCACTAAAGGGGGTCTTCTTCTTGTCTTTGAAGCTCTTGTACTACTTGACTGCTAATAAAAAGCTTACGTAAAAAGGGGAAGACTGAAGTATGTAAGGTAACCCTCTCCTACGCTACTGGGGGACTCTTGCACAGAAAGGCCGAGAGAAGCAAGGTTTCTTAGCGCGCTTTTCAAGTGCTTAGCTTCTGCTAGCTAAGGGCGGCCATCAATTTCAGTTGGAAGCCTAAGCCAAGAAGGTACGAACGAAGGGCCCTTTGAGCTCTTTATGAAATGGGTAGGGGCTTGATTTTGATAGTAATTTCTTTCATCTCTCCTTTTCTCTTAGCGTGCATATTACCGACTTTGTACTTGATCTCCTCTTGAGGAGTTTCACGCTGGCCTAAATTCTGATATCCGAAGACTATTTATGTTAGTGTATAAGCAATTCTTTAGTGGACGGACCGAAAGGGCGGGGATAAGACAAGAAGGCGGTGGAGGTTGGTTGAAGATGATCTTACGCGGCGTTCAGAACCAGCCTTGAAGTTCATTCATTTGAAAGAAGGAAGAAGTAAGGAAATGAGACGACTCTTTCTTTCACTATATCATAAACGGATCTTCCCCTCCACACCAATCACGAGTTTTTCTCCATTCCTCTCGTATATCGTCGTCACGCCCTTAATGCTAGGTTTTGAAAAAGACTTTTCATGTCATTCCCATTTAGGTCCGATTCGGATCCCTCCGTTGTTTCCTTTTCCTCCCGCACCTTTTCCTCGAAATGAGAAAGAAGATGGTACACTCGAATTGTATTATTTAAGTGCTTATTGCTTGCCAAAGATCCTACTTCTACAATTGGTAGGTCACCGGGTTATTCAAATAAGTTGTCTTTTCTGTGGTTTTCCCATGTTCAAACTTCCGTACCAATTCGGTCGATCCGGAATGGATCGGTTAAACATTCTATTAGGGAGCCTGGTCTTGACTCTTCTGTGTGGTATTCATTCTCGTTCGGCTCTTGGAATCACATCCAGCCGTGGTTGGAACAGCTCGCAAAATCCAACCACTTCACCTACTTCATTGCCCCCAACCCTTTCTCGTACCTCTATTGAAACAGAATGGTTTCATGTTCCTTCATCGATTGGTTATTCCTCCCCGTTCGTATCTCTTTTTCCAATTTCGGTCTCTCTGAGTTTACAAGATTGAATGGCTAATTTCGGACCCTCGATTCGATTGTTTTCCAAGAATGTTGAGCCGGGTATGTAAGCCGTGTATCTGGGAGGAAGTGAAAAGAAGGGCTTTCGCTTTAATCAAATCATTAGAATGATAAGACTTGGGGACGACTTCTCCTATTGAAAGGAGGACGAAAGAAAGAGAGTCAAAGGCATAATCCTATCACTCTCTCTTTGTCTAACTTCTTCAAAAGAAAAGAAAGAAAAGAAGGATATACCATTTTTGAGAACAGAAGGACTACGAAGGAGCGGAGCCAAGTTCGGAACTAATGGAGTGGAGAAAAGGCGAACTTTCAGTCGCTTCTCTCTTTATTCAATGATCGTCTAGTTCCATCTTTGACTTAGTGGATAAAAGAGCTAGCTAATTTCATGTGACTTTATTCGCAAATTCTTTGCGCCTTTGTTTTTGAATAGCTGAGTCCTTCCTCTCCTTTCAGTCGAGACCTCTTGTGAATATGTCCTTATCAATGAGACCACTAAAAGCCTAGAACTGATTTTTGAACATTCTTTGAGCCCGTAGTTAGGATCATAATTAAGCTACTGAGGCCCAAAGAATTTGCGAAGAGAAGCGACTGAAAGTTCGCCTTTTCTCATCTGGAGCTTGATTTTAGCTTTCCACTAAAAGACTCCTTCGGAGCGGTCCTCAGTCCTCATTCATTCCACTAAAAGGAGAGTCAGAAAGCAGACAGAAGGGCATTCGATTCCCACTCCACGGTCCCAGCTCTTCCAGTTGCAGTGGGTCCAGTTCTTGCTTATCTATGCTCGATCGCCGCATATTTCCTCTTTTCATTTTTTTGTCTCAATGCTTAGCCTGGGGACTTGAATGAGATGATTGAATACGGGATGAATCAATCCCTCAGTCGTAGAGCACGAGGCATCGATCCATGGCTTTCCACGAAGCCCTTTCTTTTCATCCAAGAAGGCCAGGGAGATAAGGAAAACAATGAATGGGTGCCCTTTCTAATCAGTCTTGAATTGGAAGGGTGAAGGCTCAAGATCCCTTTTCAAGGAAAGATCCTTGGACATCAACGGATGAAACTCCCAATGCCCGACCCATGGAGCGGTAAATCCGGGAGAGAGCGAGAGCCTACTACCTCTTCCCTAGCTGACTCATGAAGCAGTTTATCTTGAATTAGATGTAGATGTTGAGTAAAGCGCTATCAAATGAAAGAGAATTGGGGTAAAGACACAGAGGCTAGGCCAGTTTATAGGCGCTAAAGGCGCCATCTTCCTTATTCCAAGGCCGGGATTGAATCCAGACATAGCTCAAAGATCTGAACCTCGAAAACCGGTGAAAGCACTTCCTTAGGAGAAAGGAAAGAGTGAGGTTACGAACGAGAGGAGGTCTTCGGGTCCAAGGTCAGGCTTTCCTCGTGTCGAGTTCTTTTAGTCTTCCATTGATCCTCGTTCATATAAAAAAAAAGAGAATCTTAGCTTTGAAAGAAGCGACTTCCTAAACTCTTTCCACTTCCATTTCCATGTCTGCCTATTCCCGCTTCCTCATTAACGGAATAATAAGGGTTTGATCCATCTTCCTTCATTACGGAGGATTCTCCCCGCAGCTCAGCTCGATCAGTTAGAAAGGAAGCCACCCAGAAGAGGCCTATTGGTTCGGATTGGGAAGATCCTCCCTCCACACCTTGTCAGTCTTACGATTTGAGGTTAGTCTTTGAATTGTAACCCCCATAAAGACATAATATCGTCAGTCTGATCATGGAACTTGAATGTTCTTGGACTTTAGGCTTTCCTTCCAAATCGACTAAAAAGAGAAAGCCTATGAACTAAAAACAAAGGTCCAGATTAGCTTAATTAGTCGAGGACGCTCCCCATAAATCAGAGGTTAGGAGCCCCTGTTCATTGACTTTATTCCGCTCCTCCGAAAGAAAGGATAGGATAAATATCCAGTAGTTGACGGCTGTCCGCTACGCTCCGCTAGGCTTCCGCTCCTGAGAAAGAAAGGAGAAAAATACGGTAGATTAGGTATCAATCCAGAGAGTACTATCACAGAAATATGCAATCAAAAGCAGGACGATGAATGAATATGAAAAGAAAGAAGAAAAAGAACTAAAGAAAACCACATCCTCAGGTCGAAAAACCTCCACGGGTACTGGGTCCCCTCCCCTCGTGCACTCGTGTGCCAATTTCAGTAATGAACTACCGCATCGCAGTGCCCCATTAAATTAAGAGTTCGCTGGAACCATCGTATAGATAGGGATCCCATCCAAACTTCTTGAATTACGAAAGAGAGACCGAACCTATCGATCCAATCCCATTGCAAGAGGAGTCTGGAGATTCTATCTAATGGCTAGTTCACACCTATCCCTTGCACTGACCCTCTCTGGCTCGAGCTCTCTAACCTCGTTCTGGTCGATCTAAGCTCTCGTCCTCCGACCCTCTTGCAAAGACCGAGGTAGCGGTTCATTGAGGGAGGGGGAGAATGAAGCCGTCAAAAACCTATGGAATCTTCCCAGACAGTAGAGTAAGCATAGGATCCGATACTTGGAAGGAATTCCTCTTCCTATACCGAGTCAACTCAGCACTCCACTCCGATATAGGTCCTTGCTTCCGATTCCTCTACACCGCTCCTTTGGTCTCAGATTTCATCCTCTTGACTTGAGGCCTAGTCTCCCTCTGCCTTGGGTGCTCGAACCTTGCTATTCCGATGCACAGCCATAGTGATAGCGGGGGGAGAAGGATCAGGATGGGGAATTGCATCATCATGATGCGCTACTCAATGAAAGTGCCTCCCGACATAATGCGAGAACCCGAATAAGAGAGGTCTTCCATGAGTGGGAGGGAAGAGAATGCGGTGTAACCTTTCATAAAGGGTGGAGTACCCTCTGCGGCTATGTCACTAAAGAGAATAGAAAGCCTTGAGTATGGGGGAAATTCAGCCTGAGCGAGATTGGAAGGGGATGCTTCTAGAAAGCACAGAGGGTCGAGTGCCATGACGATGGTCCTCAAGCTAGAGCGCACCCAAAGAAATCTTCAGGAAGATCGATGCTTGTGATGATTTCCTTCATCTAAGAAAGGATCCGGAGATAGCGCAACTACTGCTAACCAGATATACTACGATAAAAAACCTGTGGGAGGACTCACAGCGCATGAAGATGCGAGGAATATCAGCCGATGGAGCTACTAGTGGACTTTCTAGAAAAGAGAGGAAGGCCAAAGGAGTACACTGTCGAGACCTAAAAACAAAGGCGCAAAGAATTTGCGAATTCACTTTTTCTCGATTGGCTGGCAACGAACTTTTTGGTCGGCCAATGAAAAGGAGTCTTCGTCTATGGTGAAGCGAGCACGCAGAAAACGTTGATGATCAGTATGTTGAAAAAGAGTGGTTTCAGAATTTCTTCGGTTGGACAAAGAAAAAACGACTATGCGGGAGCCCCCTGATTTTCTTCGATCTTTGGGTGATTGATGAGTTCATGGAAGATAATTCGCAAAGCTTATACGAGACAGAGCAGCGCAGCGCATACATGAAGGCGATACTCACTCTACTTGATGGCCAGGAATCTAGGTTGGACGGAAAGTACGAAAGAAGGTTTCTAAAGAAGGCAAATGTACCGATCATTTTGATGATTCCATCTGCCTTCACAAATCTTTCCACTCCCTGGTGGAGTAAGCGAATCATGCCCTTGAGGTTCTACTCCAAAGGAATTGGAAGGAGAAAGGGTTGCAGCTACTATGTATGGATGCATGTGTAGAAGAGCCGACTATGAGTGCATCCTGAGAAATCCCAACCTGAAAGACTCTTCTCTCAAAGGGGTAGAAATCAGGGTGAGCGACCCCGAGGGAAGCATTTATTCTCTCCTCGAGATTGAGGGCGGGAAGGAAAGCCTCTTGCTTGACTCGCGGGGAAGGATTTCCCACGGAGTTCAAAAAGAAAGAATTAAGGAAGAAAAAGAAGAAAAGACGAGAGAGGAGTGGGGAGTGCAGAGGCAAGGAAGAAAATCAAAGCCTATCCTTCGTAGCCTCAGAGAGTTAAGGAAGAAAGGTCAGACTCCTTCTACGCGGCTGGGCTGGGTTCTTTGACTGATTTTTGTCTATCTCGCCTAGGCCCATCATGAAATTCTTTCTTTCCCCTAAGAAAGCGAAGATTCCAACTTTCGCATAGGCCTCATTCTGAATTTTTCACATCCCACATTCAAAGAAGAATCGGGTTCAGAGTGAATACGACCGGATAGTATGAAATATCTTTAGCGCAATCCATCTGCCAAGCCTAGTCACGAGACCGTGAGGAAGAGGAGGTAGGATTCGATCTTGAATCAGAGTTCAGAGTTAGCGAAGGCTTTGGAACTCCTTCTACCACCCCTAGGTATTCTCTCTTTCATTATGAAGGTGCAAAGCTGCGAGAGCTAAAGGCGAGAGGTTAGACCCAGCTCTATCTCCGCAGAAAGAGTAGCTGCTCGACTTTCAAGGATGATTGGGCCTGATTCTTCTTATCGTATCTGATATGTTTACTCGGGATCGGAAGTCTATTCTGTATCGGATCGGGAACCGAGTGACTCATTATCACTCTTATTCAGTAATGGAATTCAGAACTATTTAGTGGATAAGTCACCTGGACCTTGATTTTTGCTTCGGACTAGAAATCCATTATTTTGAACTTCTTCCTATGGATTTTCCCTTTTTCTTAGACTTTTCTACTGATTTGACCAAGAAGATTCCCGGTAAGTAAATCAGAATACCTCTTCTAGCTCTAATGTGAACTGAACTTCCCGTGGAATTCTCCTTCTTCGATCTTGTGGAAGGGAGATTGGAAACTCAATTCCCGAGGTGGAATCATAAAGTGAAAGTAATGCTCCATCTTAGAAGAAGAGAGAAAGAAGATAACCTACTAAGAAGAGATAAATAAAGAGTTAC
>NC_066862.1:0-22015 GCF_025177605.1 Cucumis melo | reverse complement strand
CTTTGCACTCCTTAACACGTAGAAGGAGCTTTTCTGTCTTCTCAACTCCGGAGGAGCCGTAGTTAGGATCAAAGAGGTCTGGGGAGGACGCTCAAAGAATGATCGAAGGGACTGAAAGTTCGCCTTTTCTCATCTGGAGCTTGATTTTAGGACCACTAAAAGACTCCTAACGGAGCGGTCCGAAGGACTCTTCAATCTACCATATTCATCTTTAGGCTTTGTCTAGGATTCCCTTTCTGCCGAGACTAACGAGACTAAAGAGTCCCGACCTCTCTCCTTTCAGTCTTTACGTCCGAAGGTCTTTCATTTCGAGACCTCTGGACTTCTTTATCCATTGAATTGATGTTAATAGTTCTGTTATTCTTTGTTCATTCTTTGTTGAATCTATTCAGAAATGGGGAATCTTTCTTATGTTGACTCGAATAGTATCTGAATACTCACGGAAAGAGAACTTCCTTCGGCAACATCTCTCCCACGGGGCGGTCTAGCTCCGCTCCCTATTCTCGTTCTCGATGTTCAAAATGCTAGATCTCATAGACTCGGGCTCGGGAAAGCCGCTCCTATTGAAGCTGCCGATTTCAGTGCCACTGACTATGAAACTTCTCCTTCAACAGCAGTTCCGACCCCATACCATAGGCTTGATCTTTCTTTGGAGTCCGTCGCAAATTCTTTGCCCCTATCCTTTGTTCATTGATCCTTGCCGTAGGTTGAAGTCGCTTCGCTTCGCTAGGCTTGATCTTTCTTCAGAGTCTTCCTTTATCCTCTCCTCGATCCAAATTTCGCCGAGGTTGAAGGGACCAGCAGTCGGCAGTGGCTTTTCTTGTTCTCCTTGCAGTGGTCTTGGAGTTGCTTTTTAAGCGACTAATTAAGCTAGCACGGACCGGGTCGGTCGGGGAGAGGTTATCAGCCGAGAGGTCTCTTGCTCCAGTTTCAGAAGATCAGCGAAGACCTAGCCATTCCTTGACTGGCTACGCAAATAATATGCTTTCTTGTCTTTCATAATATATGAAAATACTGCTTCCGATGCCTCGAGCTACCAGCTATCTTAGCTTGAGTTCCGATTTCAGTTCTGAATTCAAGTCTGAAACTTCCTCATTCAAGTGAGAATGCTAACTTCTTCTTCAATGGAATCAGGAGCTCTCTCCGTATCTCTCTTTGCTTTCATTCTTCAAGTTGGTGACCGGTTCGAGAGAGAGATGGAAAGCTTGACTTTCTGACTCTTGAAGGTCTAGGATCAAAGTCAAAAGTCTTAGAATATAGATAGGTTCTCGCTGGGACGTGGAAAGACTTTTTTCAGAAAGGCCGACGGAGATCTCGTCATCGACTTTCTCTCATGAGGCATACTCAGCAACTGAAGAAAGAAGAAAAGCAAGGGCAGCAGATCGAATCGAAGGAACCTCTCTGAGTTTAGCTCGAGCTTCTTCGAACCTCCGTCTGGCCTTAGACCACTCCTTATTCATTGACTCCTCTCCGCCCCTATTGATCCTTGATCCTCTCCTTCGGGTTGGTTAGCACCTATAATAGTCTTGAGACTAATCACCAAAGGTGTGCTTGATCCTCCTATTCCGGTTCCCCTTATTTCATCCCTTGTTCATCGATCGTCAAGTCATATACCATATTCAGAATGAATCGCTTAGCAACTCCAAGACCAACCCAGAGGAAAGTTTCTCATTTCAGAGTCAATCATCAAAATGGTGTGGAATAGATAGATCTGAGTTCGTCGGCCTCTCGCCTGGCATATTTCTCTTTTGACCGGGAAATCAATATCAACCCATTTAGGTAGGATCCACCACCTTCATCCGCCCTGCTCCTCATCGGTAGAGCGCCTTTCCTTGATCGGGTGGGGGAGTGAGTTTGTCCCTGCTATTTCATCCACCATTTCTTCTGACTTCTTCATTCAATCTTTGAGAAAATCAGAGCTTCTAAAAAAGAATAGGACATCAACTCTACAGCGGAATGAGATGAGGCATTGGAGAATGAGTCAAGCTTGCCTCGGGAAGATCCGGAAGCCGTAGGTGATGACTGCTTTCTTAGCGAAAATTCTCAATTTGCTAGGGCTCGACTGAATCAATGAAGAAAAAAGCCTAGACTTAAGAGGTGCGAAGCAGCTCGACTAAGAAGGAGAGGAGTGCAAAAAAGAAAGATTAGATTGAAATAGGCTTTCCTTTCCTCATTGATAAGGTAAAAAGATGGAACTATTCATTCAGCCTATCAACAAAGAACTAGAAAGAAAGAAATGAACAAGGGCTCGACTGAAAGGAGTCAATGAACAAGGGAAAGGTCAGACTCCTTCTACGCGGCTGGGCTGGGTTCTTTGACTGATTTTTGTCTATCTCGCCTAGGCCCAAAAGTCATGAAATTCTTTCTTTCCCCTAAGAAAGCGAAGATTCCTACTTTCATTCAGCATAGGCCAAAACCTAGTTCATTCTGAATTTTTCACATCTTTTCCCACATTCAAAGAAGAATCGGGTTCAGAGTGAATACGACCAGAACAGAAGGGCTTGAGATAGTATGAAATATCTTTAGCTAGATCCATCTGCCACTCACAAAGAAGGAGCGTAGTCACGAGACCCCCACTCCGCGGAAGAGGAGCTGCTGTAGCATTCTCAGTTGATAGTCTGAGGAAGAGTTAGCCAAGGCTTTGGAACTCCTTCTACCACCCCTAGGTATTCTCTCTTTCATTATCTCTTGAGTAAGAGGTGCAAAGCTGCGAGAGCTAAAGGCGAGAGGTTAGACCCAGCTCTATCTCCTTGAAAGAGTAGCTGCTCGACGATGATTGGGCCTGATTCTTCTTATCGTATCTGATATCTTTACTCGGGATCGGAAGTCTATTCTGTATCGGCCATCGATAGTCGGACTGATTTATGGAACTTATCATGTTCCTGGTTCATCTTTGATCAGTAATGGAATTCAGAACTCCTAACTCCTCAATGAACAAGGGCAGTCGCTTCGATCATTCTTTGAGCGTCCTCCCGTAGAAGGAGTCATGAAATGGAATATGAACCTTATCCCTGAATTCCACTGATTGTAGTAGGCGGAGGATAGGCTTTCCATTAATTCCTCTCCTTTGAAAGGAGGAAGGAAATCCTCGTGCTCGCTGTAAGGAAGGAAAAAAAGGGGGAAAAAGCCTACCTGGACCGCTACGTGGGGATTGCTCAACTCAGAGCATGGGAGATGAAGATACGGAAGTTTGCCGTAATACCCCTTCCTTGCCAAGGGAGCCCATGAGCCCACACAGTGCATACGGGGAAGATCCCAAAAGCTGGTTATAAGGAGGGAAGAGGGAAAGGAGGGGCCCCTCTTTTTGAAGAGAAAAGGCACCCAAGGGTATGCACTGAGCCTCAAGGTGGACTTTGAGGAGGACCAAGAGGCGCAAGGACAGGCCCTCTATAAAGGGCTCAAAGAAGAGGAGCAGATCGATCCCCAATGAGAATGAGAGGAAAGAGATAAGAGATACCGCCTCAATGAACAAAGGGCCAATAGAGTTTCAGAGTGGCTTCGCACCTCTTGATCTTCCCCGCCTAGCCCGACCGATTTCAGCCCCATTTGTGATCTCCATTTTTCATGCTTTTGGCAGAAAGAAAGGACGTCAAATCTGGTACAATCCATATCTAATAATAGTCTAATATTTAGCTAAAATCCTATGATTCAAGACGGGAAACTGGAAGGTAGATTCTCCCTTGTACTTTCGAAATCCCCTTTCAGAAGGAGGCGAGCGGATCCAGCTTTTCTTTCCCCAGGGACAGGAGGATTTGAACCTCTCGCAGGCCTTACCACGTCCCCTATTGAGAATACCTCCTCCCTCGTATTCTGTCCTATTCCATTTTCTTCTCCAGCGACGACAGCTACAGGAAGAACAAGACCTCCTTCAATGGCAGCAACTTCCTCAAGGTACGGAGATCCCCCGAGCGAGTCTGATTATTGAATGCACTACGTGCTTGAAAGGCTTTTTGGATGAAAAGGGGTTTGCGTCCGGTCCTCAAATAAGAGAAAGAGTGGAATGAGGCATGAACCCTGTTTTCCAGAGAATTAAGCTAGCACGGACCGGTGAGATCTCAAAATCTTTCCAATTCATTCTCGAGCTCTCCTTAGAAGAGGATAGGATCCAGCTGCTTATCCATCAACGGATGCCACAACCGCGGAGTGGGGTCGAGTGGCCTCTTAGTCTTTCAGTTACCTTGAGTACTCTGATTCAACTTAGACCTCTTCCTCTTTCTTCTTCTTTTCATGTCCAAGAAGTTTGCATTATAACAGTCTTTGAAACTAAGAAACTGGGACATCCTTCGACCAGTGAAAAGTTGGGCCTCAGCCCTTGGGAAAGAGATCTCATTCCCGATCTATAATGAGGCGACTTCTGTAAGTTCAAGAACAAAAGCTACTGCTGAAAGAAGAACAACGGAAAGAGAAAGGGCAGCAGCCTCAGCCAAAACGGACTCTCTGAGTCTAGCCCTTTCCCCTTTTCGGGTCTGGAAGTGAGATTCCCTTTCAACCGATGCTCTCGGACCCCTACTATGCCTTCTTCCCTACTTTACGGGGAGGATAATGAAACTGATCTCATGATAGTAAACGAAAGGATGCCGGATCGAGCGAGTTAGGGTGGGAAATCCATAGGGAATCCTCTCTTTTTCACGAAGATACCTCAAGGACAGCAGCTCCAATCCTGGGCCTAACCGCGGAGTGGGAGTGGAGATCCCACTTGATTCATGTTCCGTTCTCGCCCAGCTTCACACCGAGATAAGTGGATACTAGGCAAAAGATTGTCTTTTATTAAGGGTGAATTTCATGGATGAGTCAAAAAAGCAAAAGGAAGCTCGAGCGGCCGGTTGAGCAGCAACCGCCTCAATGAACAAAGGCTTAGAAGGATTCCCCTGACTTGACTTTGATTTATCTGACTTTGATTTATGATCTTTCTTCTCATTCGTGTCCAGTGAAAGGTTACACATTTCTAAGAAAGAAGAGGCGGAGTAGGAGTTGCGAAAGGTCTCGCAGAAGTCAAAAGCCCAGCGCTTTAAAGGGTTAAGGGGTTGACTCGACATTTTCATCAAATAATCACCCTTTCCAGGGAAACTGCCCCTTCCCGTACCTGCCCCTCAAACTGGAATGAAAGACGCACGGACCGGTGCAAGCCACCTCGCTGGGAGGGAAAGGTTATCAGAAGCTATTGAGATCCCAATGAATATCAAATCGGAACCTGGAGCTAGACCCGTGCGGCTTTACCACAGAACGACTGGATGGACCCCTTGAGGCATCGGTTCTTGAGCCATCTCGACCCAAACCGCCATCTATCTCGGCATCGGTTGTGAAGCCTGAGCCACCGGAATTTGAGGATGGACCACCATCCGTCCGAAGGACTTGTTCATTCCACTAAGATTTCGGAGGCGGTAGAACTTGTTTAAGCAGTCGCCTTTGTTTCAGGTTGCGCTTGTTCATGATAAGGAAAAAAGAAAGGCCTTCTTTAAGGAGAAAGAATGGGAAATATGTGTCCACTCTTTCGACCATAGGCTTGATCTTTCTAGGAGTTTTGAGGCCTTGGCTTTGCCAATGCGAATTCCCCATCGAAGACGAACTTATCCAGCCGAAAGAACCGCGTAGTCGGCCTCAAGATCGAATGCCCTTGCCTCTTCGCGACCCTTTGGGTCGAGCGTGTCGACTTTCCTGGGAGTTTGGCTGCTACTTGGTCTCGAAGCTTCTTTCTTTGCCCTGGGACGGGAGGAGTTGAACCTATCCTTTATTAAGTGGCCTTTCCACGTCCCCTCATCCTTATTATCAAAGAAAAAACCACTTGACTCATCTTCTTTTAAGGCAAATTACAGAACCAAGGAAAGAGAGTTTGCAAGTGAACCGAAACCCCGCAAAGAAGCAGAGCTCCGTCTGATCATGGAATAGATGAGATCCCTTTGTTCATTCATAAGTTGCCGATCTTGCTCCTCTTTCATCAGTTTCCCTTGTTGTGGCCCCTTGTTCATTGAGGCGGTTCTTCCGGTGGCAGTGGAGGTTGCCCTTCTTCTTCTTCTTGCTTTTCTTGCTGCAGAAGCAGAAGCTCTTTCATCAAAAAGGTAATGAGAAAAGGTATCCGTCCGTCAGCGAGAGGCTAAGAGGTTATTTGTGTCCGAATTCCCGGTCCGTGGTAGTTTAATGCTTTTTTCTCCTTCAATCCATAAACTCGAGCAATTCCATCTCCTACAGATAGGACTCGACCCATCTCATCCACTTGAAAAGAAGTGTTGAAGTTCGTAATTCTACCTTCTAAGAAAGTTGTTAGTTCTGCTGCTCCGGGAGAGAATTCCATGAAAGAAAAGGGGCGTCCAGTGAGATGAGAAATGCCACAGGCTCATAGATAAAAGGGGACACGGAGGCTCCGTAGGAGTTGAGAGAGGAGGCTATGAAATAGCTCGACTGAATCAATGAACAAAGGAAGCGACTGTTAAGGAGCAAAGAATTTGCGAAGGCGCGAAGCGAAGCGACTTAAGAGGAGTCCGTAAGGACTAAGAAATCGTTGAATGAATGTCTTAAGCAAATGATCAGAGATCAACTCATCCTTTCAAACTTGGCAATTTCTCGGTTCTTGCATTTTCTTAGTTTTTAGACGAAGGTGAATATGGAGATCCTTAGCTTCTACAATTAGTAATGGACGCTGTAATTATGACTTCTGTTCTCTAGAAGTTGCCTAAATTTATTCCACTTCTCCTCTGGATCTATGACTTGATTACCGCACACAGCGTCAACATAGTTCTGATAAGAGATCATAAAGTCTGAGACTTTCTTCTGCCATTTCTTTTTCTCTTTATTTGGGGAAATATTCTGAAATCAATCTTGAAGATTAGCATATGGAATAGGATCCTGATAGTTTAGATGAATATCTGTACTAGGGTTGTATGGAAGAATCAGATTCAGAATAAGAAAATCATTAATGATTCTAAGTGGATGACCCATATCAATAAATACCTTGGTATAAATATCCGGGACTATTCTTGCATAAGGCGGAGTAGTGAGAAAGTTATCGTGTACTGTATAGATAGGAGCACGTTGACTCAATAATGATTCTACTACTTGAAAGGCAATGTACGCATCTTTTTTTTGAATCAAGTTGGCGCATGTGGAGGTTTGACTCTTTCGTGTATCCCTCTTCTCAGTTGGTATACTTAAAGTAACCTCTCGTCTCTTTTTTGTAGTCCTTTCATAGACACTTATACTTTCTGTCTTGAAAGACATATAATCTTGTTTTGTAGTCAAATAGGCTCAAAGAATGATCGAAGAGCTTTATCCTTTTTAGAAGTAAACCAACTGGGTAATCAACTTCATGAAATTGAGTATATCTGGATATCTTTCACTAAAGAAGTGATTGATCATTTTAAGGAAAGGATAAGTATCATTACCACTTAGTAATGGACCATATGCTAGTCGAATATCACTTACCATGCTGAAAGATGTCTTTCCATAAATTATTGGCATGAATAAGCTCTTCATTAGCTTTCTATTTCACTTAGATTCAATGATCCCTATATTTCACTTATCAGTTACATATGTCTGATTATGAAGAAATACCCTAAAATCCTGGATCAAGTTCATGTATATATCTTGTATTTGCCCATCGGGGTGGGGAATCAGATTGGTTATCTTAGCCATTTCTTCGTTAAGTAGAAAGTAACTCATGATCTGATAAGCACTGGCAGCAGCATCTTGAGTGATGGGTATTCTATTCAATTCTTTTTCTTCATCCTTACACAGGGCCTTGGCCATGAACTGAAATGGATCGCTAGCACTCTTTGCGAAGCTTATTAAGCTCTCATCAGAAGCAGAGATCAAACAAAGGTTTTCCTTATACCATTTCAGAGCTTCACTATACAAATAGAATTTTTGATACTTAAAGGCAGCGGCGCAGGCTACTATGTCCATTTCCAACTGGGTACATCCTTCTGTCTCTTGATGATTGTTGGCAAAGACTATGAAACCTCTAGCTAAATCACGCTCATGAAAATGCAAGATACCAGAGCGGTAGATTCTACCACGGAAGTCCATAAAGGCGGGAAGATAAAAGAAATAATTCTCGTATGCGGACACTAGTCTGATTAGGAAATCCTCAAATCTAGCCGGCCCTAATAGCAAATTCTTTTAAGAGAGCATCAAGGCTACAAGCTCCCTTTATAGCTTGATTATGGAAATATGATTCCCTTATCAAATCGAAGGCCTTTTTCAGATTAAGGCTTGCTAGTATTCTAGGCATAAGAAAACCTACTCTTTCTAAAGTTGGACGATTCTTCTGGATGAACTCCAATAACTTATGATTTCTCTGAAATCCTTCTTTCTGAAGCCCATTCAATGTGGAGCACATTTCCCGATACTGAGAATTGTCTAATTCTATATTGAATATGTTTAAGTTGAATTATGGGACCAATTTGATGGTACATATCCCACTACGCGGTAGGAATGAAACTACCACGGACCGGTAACCACCTCTCAGATCCGATAAGAGGAGTTTTCTTATTCCTATCAAGGATTCCGGGTATTCCCAATCTAAGGGTTTGCAAACCATAGGTAAATTGAGTTTCAACGGGAGAAGACCTAAGTCAAAATTACAGACAAGAAAGAAATTTTTTTCATAAAAAGCCTTTCCTTTCTCTTTCACTATAGCTTTAGTATTCTCACTAATGGACTCAATGAAGATCACTTCTCTTTCAATCATGAATTCCAGCATTCTTCTACCTATTTCCATTTTTGTACCCCTCTTTACCCGCTTAATCTCACCTTCCTGACTACTTTCCGTTGTACTCTGACTACATTCCGTTCGGATACTTTTGAGTATATTTGCCTGTGCTCGAACTGACTTCTTGCGAAGTCCCAAGAATGTAGAGACCCTGACAATCGAGGACTCCTTAATACTGTGGTAGGCTACCCCTAGGACATATATCATAATAGCCTCCAGCGTATATTCACCAAATTGCCTAATGGTACTATTATAGGTATCCGGAGAAATGTGTCTAGACAAATAGACTTTGGCGCTTAAAGGTGACCTTCCTATCAATAGTTTGATTAAGTTTGGGGTACTAGTAAATATACTTTGAAAATTCCATTTTTGAGTGATATCGGCAAAGATCATTGATAAGGAAACTTTCGGACATCTTTGAAAGCAAAAGAAGTAGGAATCTCGGGGTTCCCCCAAAGGAAAGGGGGTATGTATAGTCTATCCTCTATCAGGTATTCGCCTCTTTGCTCTTTCTGAAAGGACTTTCAAGCCAGAGAAGAAGAAAGAGTAGGAAAAGGAGTACAGATCTCTCAACTAGAAAGCTGATACTAAAGAAAGAGTTTTTGCGATAAGCGAGGAGAGGGAGTGGAAGAACTTACGCGGGTAGATATGATAGCCCACCATAGGCTTTCCTTCCCGGCAAGGGTCTTCCTCCATGATCACGAATTTCAAGATGTGCCCTGTGGAACTGAAACTTTCCTTGAACGTAATCTATTCCATGAAAGAGTTCGCGCTGCTCGGACCTCCCCAGAAAGCTCTTCCTATTAATCAGTCCTATGAAACCCTGCCCGCCCATATCTGAATTACGGTCTATCTATGGTCCCCCGATCCGTCTCTGGGTCTTCCCTGTCTCAGTCAGTTACCTCTCTTCCTCTGTCTTATTCTTCTCGTTCTCGATGCTACCGCCCCGTGGGAGCCTAGGCCCGCGGTCCTGGATAAGCGCATTGGGTCCTTCGATCATTCTTTGATCCTTCACTCCAGGATCATCTTTAGCGAGATCGGAGACACATCGGAGCTCATTCTATCGTCGCGCGCAGGCGCTTCGCGAAGGGTGAAAGATTTGCGGATATGCTCAGGCCCAACTCCAGGCTGATCTGATCCAATCCTAACTCTTTATCCTATCGGTCGTATGAGAACCTATAAGGAAGTCTTCCGCTTATTATGACTAGAAAGAGCTGCACCTGGTCGAGACCGCAATATTCTTTGCTCCTCGATCATTCTTTGAGCCTTTGTTCCCTCTTTGTCGAGGAATAAGCAAGAGAAAACTCAGTGTCTTACCGCGATCTGACTCTTGAAGAAGAAGGTTGACGAGGTTCAGATTAAGAGACTAGGTCCCTATTCAGTGGGAACGCCCAATCCGCCATTTGGCTAGTCAAATCATGAAAGAAAGATTCTGTCTTTTTCATGCAAAAGGGGTGAAAGCCTGAAGGTGGATAACGAGGTGCCCATATGCTTCTGAATTCGTAGACTGAAGCTATTTCATCCTCTTCCGAAGGTTGAGATATTCCCAGGTGGGGTTCTAAACGTCGGGGTGATAGCTTTTGGTCTCGCCGGGTACCGAGAAGAGAGTGAAATTACTCGATTTGACGATATTGATTGTGCATCTTTATTATATTCATTTCTTTCTTCTTTGATATTCTCATTGGGTTCAATAGCTCGCTGAGCACCACTGGGAATTCCGATTCCGAGTCAAGAGATCAAGCCGAATAAGGCTAAGGTCCGGAGGCTCGCTCGGTAAAGCCCCTTCTTTCGATCCATTGTGCGGGCGGGAGGCTAGCTAGTTCATACCTCTCTTGGACGATTCCCTTCCTCCTTGATTTCAAGTCCTACATTTTGTCTAGAAACTGCCAATTGAATGATCGTAGTCAACCTCTTTCAGTCGAGCTTCTTAGCCCCGAATGGTCCTTCTTTTCTTTCTCATCTTCGCCAGCCCCGAGAATACTTAGACTAAAGTACTAAAAAGAGGAAAGCCTATCCTTTGTATAAAGAATGTTTTCTGACTCGATTTTCATGGGGGAAGTAGTCCTTTCAGGAAAGCCCTTGTTCATTGATTGATTTTATGACTGAAATCTGCGAATGAAAGAAGAATGAACTCATTAACGAGAATGAAAGAATAATTATTCTTGAATAACCTTGTTTTTACGGAGCGGAATCCAGAATAGACCTCTCTTTATCCGGACCAGAAACTAGAACTCTCATCAAAGTCTGTTCATTTCTTTTCTAGGCTTGATTCTTTCATTGCGTTTTCCCGTCTTTTTTCTTGCAAAATGGTCCTTTTTCTCATCTTTCTATTTAACGATAATAGAGAAAAAATTCAAGATTTTGAATGAAAAGTTGCTACAAAGAAAGTGGTTTGCTCTCCTTATCAGTCGAGCCCTAGCTTTTTGTTCATTTTCGCTAAGAAAAAGAAGAAATTGAATATGTCAAAATCAGTCAAAAAAGATCTTTTCTCGGTCCGAAGTTAAGCTACTCCAGATGAGTCTGAAATCCATATTCATCTTCAAGGTGCGAAGGAGCGAAAGCGGCTCGACTGATAAGGAGAGGAGCCCGACGATTATTATTCAATTCTTTATATGGATTTCTTTCGTTGCACTCCTATTAATATTATAATACAGTCGTTTCGCCTCAAATTCTTTGACCCTCTCCTTCCTTATTTGGAGAGCTATTTCATAATACCACTCCTATTAGATTCAGTCGTTTCGCTTCTCCCCTCTCCTTACAGTCGAGTTATTTCATAACCTCCGGACGACTCCAAATAGAGGTTCAGGGAGAAGCGAAAGGACTGTTAAGTCTTAAGTAAGGCTCAAAGAATTTGAGAAATCCATATTAAGATTCCGCTCCAGCACTCCTCTTAAGTCGCTTCTCAATATTCTTTGAGCTCTTTATTCAATGATCTTTGAGCCTTGTTCATTGCTTGTTCATTGATTGCTCTTCGAAAATCTCTTTTATTACCTCTCAAAGTGGGGATGGGTGCATTCGGGTCGGACCACGAAAGGTTTAGGCGCCTCAAGCACTCTATGGAGGCAGGAGCCACGGCCTCTTTCTTTCAAAGGCAGGAATGCTCGAAACGAAAGGGCAGTAGTTGAATTAGTTGTTCCCGAAAAGGGACAAGGTTGCTCGACCATAGGAAGAGGGAGGACGGACCATCCCTTGTAGTAGCTGAGACGGTTGAACTTCTTCTTTGTGGCTTTGTTTGAAGGTTATCATAAAAGAAAATAGAGTATAGTAGCCGGCTAGTATCCTCTACGGACTCCCAGAAAGATCAAGCCTATGGTCAAAAAAAAGAAAGGCGCAAAGAATTTGCGAATAAAGGGCTCGACTGAAAGGAGAGCATCCGTACTATGATAAAGAAGTAGTCTCACGGAGTACAGGAAATAAAGAAGACTTGGTCTTTCCCCGGTGTCAAGCGAGAACCTGCACTTCAGTCCTTCAACCCAAAGTACGAAATAAGCAATGTGATGAAAGAGAAAAGACGTAAAAGGTCAATCTCCGTCCTCACCAAACTTCCTTCTCGCCCAGGGTTCAAACCTAGTCCATTGTGCATTTGACCGCCTCAATGAACAAGAAGGGGAGAATCGCCCCGCCAAGAGAACTCTGATTATTAGGCTCGATCTAGCCTCAGGAAGACAGTCCCCTACAGGTTATCCAAAGATCAATCTGAGGGTGGAGGTCGCCATCCAATTCATTCTCTGCTTTCGCTTCCGGATGGTCGGTATCAAAGGTTCGGAAGCCGGAGAGGGATGATGGCTTGCTTGAATATCACGATCTGAGACTGAGAAAGAAGGCTATAATGGAAGAAAGATCAAGCCTAGGGTTCTAATGATTGGACACAGATTTCCCATGAAAAAGAGTTTGAAGCCAGGCTTCTTGCCTTCATATTTCATTTTCAGCTTACCACGGTCATACTCCACTGAAAAAGCAAGAGCCAAAAGAAGTGACCCTTCAGACCATTTCTTGAATTAGGGAAGAGTTCCAGCATTGTGATCATGGGAAAGACCGTCCACCGTCCGCAGTCGCTCTTTCAGCTCGATATGAGGTACTCTTCGTCAAAGGTTATCCTACTTTTCAAGGGCTGTGGGAAAACCTAGGTTCAAATCCGTTAGAGCGTGGTTGTCCCAGTCGAGTTGAAAGATAGCTTCTGGAAAAGCTAATATTCTTTTTTTTTTTCTCAAGCAAGGGCTCGACTGAAAGGAGAGGAAAGCCTAGAGAAGAAAGAAAATAGATGAAATAGAGAAGAGTGATCATTGCACCCTCCTCATGAATCACGCAATTCCCGCATTCGGAATGAACTCCACGATCGAGGCAGGAAGATCAAGCCCTTGTTCATTGAGTTGACGAGCTCGACCCCACTTTTCCCAATATAGTTAACTAAGATAGGCCATTCCGCTTCTAAAAGCACAAAAATCTGAGACTTTTCTACTTTCTTCTTTTACCGCTCGGACTCATGGTGGATTGATTTGGGTTCAAAATCATGCAAACTAGAAAAAGACGCTAGCTACCGGAGGGCTCGAGGCGAGCTTAATAGTAGGGTTTACGAGAAAGGTTTACGAGTCAGCGGAATGGAAGTTTCATTCGATGTTCATGATCCCACGGAGAAAATGAGAAAAGAGCTTTAGTTTTTCAAGATCAGAGTATGAAAGATCAGAGAATGAAAAAGAGAGGAAGAGCTTTCAAGAGAAGAGGATAAAGGCTGTAGGGAAGAGGAGGAGCAAAGAATTTGCGAAAGCACTGTCATATTCAAGAATCAACTGAAAGAGAAAAGAGAGAGAAGAAGATATAATAAGGGCTTGATCAAGCACTTTCATATTATTGAATAATATTCTTTCCTTCGCAGCTCAGAAGAGCTTTCTAAACCTCAAAATAATCGGAAAGCCTATCCAGTTTCGCAGAGCTTTATAAAGAGGTTCAGAGCTTGAATTACTACGTCTATCTTTTTCATATCTGATTCTTTCTTGAGCAGTATTAGCTGCTCTTCTTTACTTCTTCTTGAGTTCTTCATATTTTCTTATTAGTTGAGAGGGAGACGAAGCTGGAATTGAGGAAGCGAGATCACAGACAGACAGCTAGATCAAAATGAGTGGATTAATAGGAAGCCCACGGCGGGTGGGAGGTAAGGAGACTAATCCCGTCCCCCCTTTCCTTAACCTCATCCTTATGCCGAGAAGGGAGAGGCGAGACTGAAGGGGTTAGTTGTCCGATGTGAGGCAAATGAGACACTCTCCTTTCATCTTCGTTCACACTCTCTTACTAAGAATGATATCAAAAATCAAGGAAAATAGGCTCAAACTCTTTCTCTAAGGACGCGGGATGGGAGTGAGTTGAAGGCATACGATCTGAAAGAATTGCTTGACTAAGGGCTGACCTACGTCGAAGAAAAGCAAGCTTCCAAACCTACTCAAATATGGTAGATTTCAGAGTCCTCACTGCTTTCATTGAAAAGGTCCAGGTGACTCATTCATTCCACTAAAAGACTAGGACTCCTTTTAGTCTCTTATTTACTTATCAAGGGATTCCACTAATTCCCACCTTCCCTGAAACCCACCAGAAAGAGGGTTGAGATCCCCTCTTCGCGCAAAGGGCTAGTCTCCCTCTTGAGCAGCAAGGGCTCGGTCTAATTAATCTGCCGAAATAAGGGAGAGCATCTCAAGCTCCCTGGCAAAATGGACAATTGAGTCAGAAATCGCCCTATGCTAAGAGCAACTTTGAAAGTCAAATGCCTGATTTTTGCAGTCTATTTTCGTTATATAGAAAGATGAGAAAAAATGAAAGATTTTTCATGAAAAGTTGCTACAAAGTGGTTTGCTCTCCTTATCAGTCGAGCCCTTGCTTTTTCTTCATTTTCGCTAAGGATTACAAGGTCGTTGATTACAAAAATTCATAGGTTTCTCTTCCCGGTCCGTCCTAGCTTAATTGCTTTAGTGCGAATGTGAAATTCAAAGGCTTTTAGTCATAGGCGAGATGAAAGAAAAGACGTCCAATCCCTAAAAAGACTAGTTTTCTCCTTTCTAGCAAAAGTGGAGTTGACGGAGTTTGCTTAGCATATTCCGATCATCGTACAAATCCCCTCGATTCCTCGATCATTCTTTGAGCCTTGTTCAAATAAACCGGAAATCTTCTCTTCTTCAAATTCTTTGATCCTTGCTGGAGGCGTAAACTCCACCTATCGGTCCTTCGGTCTTAATACTCCTAACGGAGGCGCAAAGAATATTGCGTGGGAATTTGAGTTCCGCTTTGTTTTTCAGAAGGACATTCTTGATTTTGAGAGAGGCTGAGAATACGAGGAAGAGGCAGGGGAAGGTTGAAGTCCGCTCTTCCCGCTACGCAAACCGCTCCGTCGGCCTTTGGAAGGGAATAAGAGTAGGATCTCTTTCCGAATAGGTAAGGGTGGGGAGGACGAAAGGTCATTCTCAGTCTAGACTGAGGGTTTTCTTGAAATCTAGGGGTTTCTCATATGGACTTTCGGAACCGGGAAGAGTCATAAGTATGGATCTTAATGTGAAAAGCATATCCTCTCTTTATCCACCTGGCTAAGAACCGCTGAAAAAGTAGGATTGAACCTCGGAAGATAGAAAAGTGATTTCACTGAGTTGAGAAGAAATCATCAAACCATGGGGAAACTACCGCTACGTGGGAGGAGACCTGTCGCGGGGTGAAGCCTGAATAGCCCCAGGCTAAAGCCATGTTCAGATTTCATTTTGATCAGATCCCTTTCGCGGGCGGCTAGACCTCGATAGCAGTTGTCCGATCTCCGATCTCTTTTCAAGCCTCTGAACTCTATTTACCTTGATTTTTTCTCATTTTCCAAGACTGATTTTTGATACTGGATCCTGAAGTTCCGGATCTCAACGGGAAGGGAAAGGCTGAAAAAAGAAGGAAGAATGGAATATCCAGGTCCAAGAAAGGAAAGCCCTTGGTTAGAAGTCATTTCAAAGACTAACCTCAAATCCTAAGACTGAGAAGGGAGGATCGGTGCCCCTTCCCAATCCGAACCAGCTCCATAGGCGGGTGCTGACTTTTCCTAGGAAAGTGATTTGACTGATTTTCAGTACCGGTATTTTTCTGGGAATAATCAACCCTTAACCTACTAAAAGTCAGAAAGAGAAAGTCCTCGACCCCATTTTGCCCCTCATTAAGAAAGACTATCACAAAGAAAGATGACTATCTCCACGCTTCGAATCAAAAACAAAGGTCCAGGCTTTGAGTAGAGATTTTCTGATTTGAGGTGCAACAAAAGAAAGGCAGGGATCTTCTTGAGAGCTATTCCCCATATTAAGCTACGGAGGCCCAAAGAATATTGCGTCATTCGCACTGAAAGTGAGATTGAGAATGATGCAATGCAGTCTATATTATACCTGATATACTCTATGTAGATAGTTTGAAGCCCGTCTTTCAACCTTCTTCTTCACCATCTCTTGATACTCTGCCAGCACCAGAGGGGACTCCCAGAAAGAGAAAGCTGCGGCTTCGC
Organism: Cucumis melo; assembly: GCF_025177605.1. NCBI lineage: Eukaryota > Viridiplantae > Streptophyta > Magnoliopsida > Cucurbitales > Cucurbitaceae > Cucumis > Cucumis melo. The sequence goes on along the minus strand of NC_066862.1, from coordinate 5,804 downwards.
GGGCGCCTATATAAAAGGCCGGGCCTCGCACTATTGGGCGCTGGGTTTGAGAAAGAGATTCAGTCAAAAAAAACTAGCGAAGATGAACTTATCTAATTTCGAAATGTGAAATGATTCAGATTTCTTTCCGAATAAAGAGCTCTTTGCCGTGGAGTGGGCCTACTATTTTGAATCAGACTCAAGAGGAGAGGTCTTTCCTTATGAACTTTTTTCATGCATGAGAGCGGAAGTCCATTATGCCCATGAAAATCAGGGTGCGGACACATCCCAGGATGCTGGGGAATGAAAGAAATGAAATCAGGTATTAGGACGAAGCTGCTCAGCTGCTACAATCTCCTCCTAAGGGGCGATCCAGTCACCCGGGGAAGACTTTTTTTGTGCTTACTGACTTCTCGAGCGAGAGTTCCACGATCCCGACCAGCAATGGGAGTAGAGGCATCTTGCCCAAACCTATACAAGGGGCTTGGAGATCGAGGGTTTTCTGGGGGAGATAGAGTTTCCAGGTTGGATTTGAAATAGTAGTAGGCTTGAGGAAAGCCCCTATTCCTAATCTCTTTCGGAAGAAGTGAAAGGTGCAAAGAATATTGCTCAGAGATAGAGACGCCGCCTCCAGCTAAGATAGAGGTCTTTCTCCGGCATAACTCTGATTTCGGTATTCAGTATGAGAATGAATAAGAGTTCTCCTCGGATCAGAGGGACGGACTAGCGCGTCAGATAGAGAGGCCGGCCCCTTTATACCGAAAGTAGGGTGATTTTTCTTACCCGAGTTGACGAGGCAGAGTAGAACTCCTTCCCGATAGTCATCAGTCTGGGAATTCTCAGTTGTAGAGCGAGACCGACTTACCTCTTCGGATTACCTTACTCAGCTAGATCCCTTTCATTCTTCATAGAGTTTTCCCTATTGGCAGCATGCAAGCGGATGAGAGCAGCTGTTCTCAGTTTCATAGGATCGACCAAGCCCCAAGACACCAAAAAAAAGCTGTTCAATCAACGATATGAACAAATAAAGGAACCGAAGCTAAAATCAAGCGTAAGCCGGTGCAAAGAATATTGCGAGAGTTGCGTGAGGCGCAAGAAGATCCCTGCCTTTCTTTTCTTGCGAAAAGTCAATAAAAGAAAAGAAGCTCATTAACTCGAATTCAAGAATCATTCTTCTTTCATAACCTTCTTCATTGGGAATCTACAAGATCCCTGCCTCTCTTTATCTTTATCCGGACCAGAAACTAGAACTCTCATCAAAGTCTGTTCATTTCTTTGATAGGCTTTCTTCTTTCATTGCCTTTTCCCGTCTTTTTTCTTGCATTTTCTTCCTTTTTCTCATCTTTCTATATAACGAAAATAGAGTTCAAAATCAGGCATTTGACTTGAAAAGTTGCTACTTTATAGGCCCAAAACCTAGCTTTTTCTTCATTTGAGCTAAGAAAAAGATAAGAAGAGAATCTTTAAGGTTCATATGGATTTCGTCTTTGAAGGGCTCCTTCGTCGAATCTGAAAGAGTGGCCCTTGTTCATTGATTCAGTCTCGCTCTCCTTTCAGTCGAGCCTGACTCCGCCTTTGCTTTATTGAGTCTTTATTCATTCAGGCTCCTTCGTCGAACCTTTTCAGTCGCCCGACGATTAATAGCCCTCAATCAAAAAGAAAGTCAAAGATTACTTGCTCTTCATTGAAATATATATAAGAAAGTCTTCCTTTATCAAGCTCGAATATGAAATCAATAAGTTGAAGAAGAAAAAGAATAAGTAGAAATTCATAAAGAAGAGAACCGCTCCGTGGGATTCTTTGAGCCTTCGGACCGCGAAATTAATGAGTAGTAATTCAGCCTTTTCTTCTTCTGAGTTTGGAATACTGAAAAGATCAAAACCGCGAAATAATAAGGCAAAAGAATGGGCTTCCCACTCCCTTCTCATTCATCCAGCCTGATACTCGACTCAATTCATTCAGCGAATCTGAATAGGATTTCCTCATCATAAATACGAAAAAAAGGATAGTGAATATGAAAGAAGAATGAAAGAATTTCTCTTTCTCTTAGATTGAATATTAATCTAATAGGATTTGAAGCCAGAAGAGGTATTTTGATCTTTTAGAAAGAGAAGTCTTTATCAATGATCTTTGAGCCTTTGTTCATTACTACGAATGTGCGGGGCATCAAATAACTGTAAATAAGAGTCATTTTCTATATCGTATATCAAGCCATGATTTCCTGAATCCCGGGACAAGACCTAGGGGATCGGTTCTCTTTCACTCTTTTTTTTTTCTCTTTCATTCTTTCCGTGAGTCTGAGATGAGGCATTCTTTCGATGGTTAAGTGAGAATGATTGAGGAAGAGGAAGAATTCCGATAGTATGAAAGGTAGCGCGTAGTGGGCATTCCCAGCTAGGGAAGAGAAAGAGAGAGAGAAGAGGCCGGGCAAGGAGAAGAATTCCAACGATTATTATACCTCCATATCCTATTATCCATGAAATTCTTGTAATCTTCATCTTCCCTTTATTATTTGATCCGACCCTCTCCTTCTACAACCTATAAACTCGAATCGCTGAGTACAGTTTTTGTTCATAAAAAACCTGCGAGACTGGTAATAAATAGTTAGAAGGGAATGCGCATCCTCGTAGCCGATTGACTTCTCTTGATCTTTTATAAGTCAACTCTTTCTTATCATATAGAATCGCACTCAAATTCTTCTCAACTCCTACGGAGCCTACGCAGAGTAATTTCATAGGATTTGTCAATCATAAAAAAGGCTGGCTTTCGGTCAATTATGATTCTGGCATTCCAGACTAAATCATCAAAATCTCCGCGCTTTGCCTTTGCTTAATACATCCAAAGACTGGTATTTCAGCGCTCGGCGGACTTGGCGGATTGGGATGGACTTCTTAACCTCCATTCGTCTTGATCTCCACCTACGAGTGTGGGAACTGAATAAGACCTAATACTGACTACTACCGCGATTGAGGAAGAGGAGAATATTCCTTCAGTTATCAAATTCATTCCAGGCACATCGAGAAGTGCGCCGAGCATCAGTATAAAGAGCAAGGTCAGAAGTCCTCGAGGTTTGGTTCTCATATTCATTCAGCCTATCCAAGGCAAGTGGTCATTGTCTGGTCACACCCGTGGAAAGGTTATTGGCCTCTGTTCATTGATGCTCAGTCGATCCGGGGCATAATAGGTTTCTGGTCGCCGACTAGCTCTCTGTATCAGCACCTTGTGATCTGATCTTTTCTCATTACGAGCCCTCTCCGCTCCGTGGGGTCCTACGAAGAGCTAAGAAAATTCTCCCGAACTCACCCTACTATTTCCCGGTAGCCAAGGAATGAAAAGAATTGAATTCATCATTCTCTCTCCCGCTCTGTATCGTGAAAGAGAGTTTTTGAAGTCCGTGGGGGCTCGCATATTTCAGAAAAATCGTGATCAGCCAAGGAAGCCCGGAAGAGGGAAGTTAGCCTTTGCTTGACACATCCCTCACGGTCTATGACCACTAGCTCCTTTCGCACACAGAGATATGACCCGGGAGGTCTCCTCTTCTCATTCTACGAATTACCGCGTAGTGGGTTCAGAGGTCTGCAGCAAGAACTGAAAGAGCAAGCGGCACACGGACGCGGGTCTCTCTTCCCAACGGGGAATTTCTGACTCGAGCTAATCTGATTTCCGATTTCAGTTATCCTGATTATCATTCCGCTTGCTTTCAAGTTCCCAACCGCGGAGATTTTGATGATTTCAAGACGACCTAGGGCAAGGCGGAGTAGGAGTTGAGAAGGAGTTGACGGACGGAGCGGGCTCAGTCTCCTGGGTCCCTATTAAGTAGTCGAGTAGTCGCCCGTCTGGGTCTTATCTTTTTGTCCCGGTCCTTCTCTATCCTTTTCTCGTATGAGATCTGATTCCTGGATTCGTCCAGTTCAACTGGGCCATATGCCCCCACACCCGACTGAAAGACCTCCAGCCGAGACCAAAGATCAGACTATGAAACTTGCCGAGACAGGTCTTGAACCCCTTTCATCGGGGCTTAACCCTAATCACGATCCGGCTTAGGATAAGAATTGATTTACTTACTTGAGCTTGAATGAGAATTTCACCACCCCGAGGTCAAATGCACAATTTCCCACTACCTTGGGTATGGTGAGATGGAAGAAAGAACTTCACCCTTGTTCATTGATTGCACTCCGTGCCCCTCTTCAATCCGTAATCATGAAAAGGGGAAACTGGCTTCGAGGAGGTTCAGGCAAATAGCCTTCTCGCATACCCTCCCCGCCTCGATCGTGGAATTCCTCTCCTTCCTCTCGCTTGCAACTTCCCGCTCCCTGGGGTTCGCGAGCTTACTCTTTCTTCCTCTCCTCTAAGTCTCCTCGCTTCGTACCTCTCGGTGATTGCATACTTCATCCCTTTCTTATTCCAGAACTGAGCCGCTAACCCGCTCTCGGTATGGCATCGCCCGGACATTATGCTTGACTCCACGAATTATTGACTTTTCCACTTCCCCGGTCCGTGCTAGCTTAATGGGAATGAGCCCAAGTCCTAGGCGGGTCCTTTGCTTAGGCAGTTGAAGAAAGATCAGTCTCAAAATCTCTTGATATAGCAGATCGGTAAGCCCTTGCTTTGACCTCATCCTTCCGGCCGGTTTTCCACCTTCTTCCTTCTCTTCTTCTTGATTTTGCTATATTATTGATGAGATTCCTCTCTTCCCGAACCTTTCTAACTGCTGGACAAACCCACGGAAGTCCAAGAATGAAATCAGAGTTGTGAGGGCAACCGCTTGCTTCCGAGATTTTCATCAGATAATATAGAGATTCCCAGCCCGAGGTCACCCATAAAAAATCAGAGGTCTTCGAGCTGATGCCCTTGGTGGGACTTGGGGGGGTAGGGTGAATATATAGGGCTTTCAGTCCAGGAATCCTTCGATCCAAGGCATCCTTATCTTGTTCTTGGCCGGCCCTTGATCTTTGACCGTGGAGTGGGACTGCACCCTTCTTCTGATCCAGCAGTGAGCACAAGGGAGTGGGAAGTTTTTTCTCGGATGACTCCCAGGGTTTCATCCAATTTGACTCGAAGCCCCAAATAGACTGATTACAGGGTTTTCGGGGGTTGACTCTCTTCATAGATAATGGAAATCCCCTTTCTTTCATAATCGTACTTTTGTATAACCCATAGAAATTTTTCCGGGTTATTAGAGCCCTTGGGCAAGAGATATAGTGCAAGCAAGCGGTTCCACTCCCTTTCTAAAGAGAGAATGAATCATTCAACTTCAATAGTTATGAAGAATCAGTCTACCGATAATAAGCTGATGATCAAAGAATTGATATGAAGAAGAAGATATAAGTAGTAATATTGGCTTTCGACTATATAAACTCGAACTCCTTCGCACCTCTGCGAAAGATATAAGTAGTAATTCAGAAAGGCGAAAGTGCTCTTCATTATTTACAGATGAAATAAGATATAAGTCGAAAATCCATATAATATAATCAGAGTCGATAATAATCTGGGCTCATCAAAAATTTTCCCTATCGATCATCTCTTTCTTCTCTTTTCTTTTCTCTATCTTCTTTCTGATCTTTCTCTCTAACGAGGGATTCCCTTTTCTTATAGCGATTGAATCGGGATAAGAATGAGAGCTTTTTTTCAGAGAAAGAGAAGAGAAAATTAGATTGAATATCTGATTATTTGCCGGTCTTTCATCTAATCTACATCGACATTACTAGGCTCAAAGAATTTGAGGCTCGACCCCCAGGGGAGGCGGAGGTCCGTATTCCGTTAGGGTAGAAAAAGCTAAGGATAGGGGTGAGCGAGACTGGAAAGGTTATAAAATAACTGGAAGC
>NC_066861.1:30427588-30457480 GCF_025177605.1 Cucumis melo | reverse complement strand
TTCTTTTATTGTCCAACATATTATATTCTATTGGAAGACCTAGCTTTTCTTATTTCAAAGCTCTTATTCCATTATTAGAATCAATGAACAAGGGCCTAGAGAAGAAAGAACTAGACAAGCAAGAAAGCGCCTTATCCTGGTACAATGGGGACACCCCTACCATAAGTAAGGCATTGGATGACGAAGGAGACATAAGAAAAGCCCACTACGCGGGGGCACCAATAGAACTCAAAATCAGAGATCCCCAGACAGTAGCAGCAGCTCAACCATAGGATTCGGGGTGCCAAACCAACCCTAGTCAAAGGAGGTATTGCAAATCATTAGACTTTTTCCATTCGTTTGCGCGAACTCAAAATTATAGGGTTGCTAGGGTAGGAGCTGCCCACTCACTCCGCGGTTAGAAGAAGGAGTTTCTGTCAAGGGCAGGGGCTGTATTCTCTCTTTCCCGCTCCGTGGGTCTGTCTCCATCTGAATGGGACTCTGATCTCCACCCGGTAGGGTTTTGAGTTAGTCCTTTATTCCGGTTAAATGAGTAAAAAGAGAGAAAGATGCTGCGCCGGACGGCTATCATATCACTATTCCGGATCGGTACTCAGGAAATAAGAGGACGGAGGCATCAAAATTCAATGATGAAGGTAAAGGAGGGAGCGGACTCCTCCGAAGCAAAAACAAAGGTCCAGGCTGAATGAATATAATATGAGTTCCTTCCTTCATCTCCACTAAAAAACAAGTCCTTCGGACGTCCTCTTGACTCTACCGCTACGTGGGTTAAGAAGAAGAATCGTCAACTCCTTCTCCGCCTTGTTCATTGACTCCTTTTAGACAAATACAAAGAGAGATGCCCGTCCTTTTGACTCAAGATTCCATATTAAGCGAACCTCTTCCACTCGCAAAGATCATTCTTTCGATTCATTCTTTGAGCCTTGGACTGATTTTGACATATGTTTTTTCTTCTTTTTCTTAGCGAAAATTCACAATTTGCTAGGTTTTGGGTATGGCTGGCAGCAACTTTTCATTCAAAATCTTGAATTTTTTCTCTATTTTTCGTTAAATAGAAAGATGAGAAAAAGGACCATTTTGCAAGAAAAAAGACGGGAAAACGCAATGAAAGAATCAAGCCTAGAAAAGAAATGAACAGACTTGATGAGAGTTCTAGTTTCTGGTCCGGAGGAAAGAGAGGAGAAAGAAAGAGTAAAAGAGATAAAGGAAAGAGAGATTATCATATATAAAAAAGAAAAGAGATTAAGAAAGAAAGAAAGAGAAAAGAGATAAAGGAAAGAATGTTCAAAGTCCGGAGGACCTCTTTTATCCACTAGTAGGAACAAGGGTGAGAATCCATTGTTCAGCTATATACGATATTCAATTCCACTCCTTCCCCTTCGGAAGAGCTCAATTACATCGACCCTCTCTCCACACTCTCCTCAACTCAATGAACAAGGGCTTGATCTTATCCTTCTCGTCCGAGACTTCTTCCTCTTTCTCTTTCCGCATAAGAAAAAGCCGCCGGGGCAAAGAATTTGCGAAGACCGCTCAAATTCTTTGAGCCTCCGGACCCAATAACAATGTATCAAAGATGGAACTCAAACCTAGTTTGAATGCTAATAACCTTTCGCTGATAAATGGAGTCTTTATGGCTTTTTATGCCACTTTAGTTATCTTCAAAACGAGTTTTGACTCCAAAGTCTGAACCTACTCAAATCTAAGAAGCCAGAGAAGACGATAAAGGAGGGAGCGGGAAAATTCAATGTTGACTCTCATTTTCACGTCTTAAAGAGTAGTTTTCTTTGAATTACTTATACTCAAACTCGATTTACTCCTTTTCATGCCAAAAAGACCGAGTTTCCGGCCTCAAATTCTTTGAGCCTTGCATGAGACAGAAGACTTCCAGTTTCATCGAAGTTCATTCTCAATATTCAGAGTGAGCGCAAAGGGCTAGTTCACACCTCTCCTCTCCCTAGGCTTTCTTCTGAAAACACAAGATCAAGCTTATCCCACGGAGCGGAATCAGACTCCTACGGAGGGGGTCGAAAGGTAGCAATGCTTCTTTCTTTCAGTAAAAAGAGAAGGAAGCCCTGATTTTTTGCCTGACGAAAGATCTCCTTCTTCCGATCGCTTAGAAAGTCATAAGTAGTCAAGACTGATTCTTATCTTAAGCAAGGAAATAGGGAAAAAAACTCCCCTGCGACAGAACTGCTGCTTCCTCGTAACAGGATCCCACTACACGGGATGGCTAGTTAGTCATAGCGCTGCGATCCAGCCGGATCATAAATAAGCAAATGAGGCTCGATGTAATTGAGGAAAGAGAAGTCGCCCTTGTTCATTGAGGCGGGAGAGGTGCCCGCCTCTCAAGACGAAGAGTTGCCAATAGGGCAGGTAAGGTTCACTCAAGAGTTCAGATTGAAAGTGCGGAAAAAGGAGTGGATGGAACTGCTTGACCAAATCCTCTCCTTTCAGTCGAGCCAAGGCATCCTTATCCTGGGAGTTGACGAGCGTAGAATAGGACCGGCGTCAGTCTCCCCGTTCCAGCAGAAGTTTCAGTGATTAACACATTTCGGACAACTAACCTCCTTAATATCAACTCGAGTACCTTCTTAGCCTTACTAGGGAACTTCTAACCTTCCACTCTTGGTCGACTGGGAATGAACTTTCCACTTCTGAAACTCAAACTTCTTCTCGGCATATCCTTTGATTCATTCTATGAAAACCCCACTCCGTAGTCTTCTTCCATATTCACTTCCTTGCCGTAGGATCTGATTCTGAGAAATCGGAACCGGAGGCAAGGAAGAAAGTTCAAGCCTAGCTCTCCAGTAAAGGTGCTTTCAATGAGATCTTTTTTCATGAGTAGGAAGGCCGCCTCCACAAGAGACCGTCTTTCCCTCTTTTTCTTAGTCTTGGAGGAAGTAGTCTCGACTGTATAGGTTATGGGAATATCTCAGAGTATTAGTTGCGAAGGAGTCTTCTCAAATTCTTTGACCGCGGAGAAGGAGTCATTCAATTCCACTCAAATAGCTCAAAACAATAGGGTGCGAAGGTACTCTACGTTTGAAATAGAGCGAAGGTACTCGACTGAGGTTAGGAAGGAGAGGAGCGAAGGTACTCTACGAAAAAAATATAGGTTCAGAGCGAAGCCCACTCGACTGAGGTTAGGAAGGAGAGGAGCGAAGCAGAATCATGCTACGAATAGAAGGACAGGAGCGAAGGTACTCTACGAAAAAAAATATAGGAGAGGAGCGAAGCCACTCGACTGAGGTTAGGAAGGAGAGGAGCGAGGTACTCGTAGTTTTCATATAGGAGAGGAGCGAAGCCACTCGACTGAGGTTAGGAAGGAGAGGAGCGAAGCAGCTCGACTGATAAGGTTCAGAGCGGTTAGGAGCAAAGAATTTGCGAGAATCCTTATCAAAAGAATGAGAAATTCTTTTCGAATTCCACTAACCCGTCAAAGCCCCTCAATCAAAAAGAAAGTCACTAGAATGAAACTAAAGCGGACGTTCCAGATGATAAAAGGCGAACTTTCAGTCGCTTCGATCATTCTTTGAGCCTCGTCCGAACCCCTCCGCTAGGAGCAAAGAATTTGCGAAAAACCACTAAAAGGAGAGGCTCAAAGAAAAGTTCATATGTCCTTATCAATGAGACTGATCGATGAAGATCCATAAAGAAATAGGAAGCTTTCATTCTCTTCTTATTAGTCTCGGAACCTTGTCTCGACCAAAGGGGAAGAGGAATTATCTGTTTCCGAGGGAGAGGTCTTATTCCGGCATTGAATAAAAAGAAAAAGACGGAGTCATGAGATCTTGTTCCATTGAATCAGTCTTCTTTCATTCATAAGGGAAAGAGGGGCGAATATGCTCTCCCGTTGTCAGAGTCTTTGGCTTATCCATGAAAGAGAGAATTCTCACTTCTTTTTCTTATTCATTCAAGATCTCATACTCAATTGATTTACTCATTCAAGAAGATCCGCAACATCTATCAAAAAGCCTTGACCCGATCCCGATCCAAGTCCGGATAGACTGATGACGAAGTACGGGATAGACTCATCAAAAGAAAAAGGAAGAAAGATCAAGCCTAGAGAAAAGACAAGAACAAGATAAGGATGCCTTGGAAAGCTGCTGATAACCTTCCACTCTTGGTCGATCCTATAGATCATTCCCTTTTCTATGAAAGAGAGAGAGATGCCTCTGACTCTCCTCTTTTGACTTCTTCCGCATCCTAAACGGGGAGATCTGCCCTCTCGTCTGCCTACGATATACGATACTGGAAGGCGTACTGGGAGCCTCATAGTAGGCGCATATACGGTTCTCGTTCTTGATCAACGGAGATTATTGGAAATCGAGTTTTCAAGCCTTATTACGATCGAGCTGACCTATCTACTTATCTAGCAACTTTTCCTGCAAGAACGAGAGCTGAAAGAGAAAGAACGATTTCAACCACAGCGACTGGAACAACTAAAGCAAGAGGTAGGGACCCAACTCAATCATCATAGTTTCGCCGCGCTTGGTCTCTGCTCCGATCCCGCGCCTCGTTCTTGACTCGGCTCTTCCACTGACAGGATAGAATCCTCTTGATCCTAGGCTTGATCTTTCTTCTCCGTCCTCCGGACTGACGGCTTTCTTCTCCTAGGCTTTTCTTGGATAGGCTTGGAATTTCTTCCACTTTCACTTTCCTACTATTTCAGCTTTCAGAACGAAAAAGACAGCTTATTCTAAGCCTCCAGCTCGAACTCAAAGATAGGGGAGGCTCAAAGAATTTGAGAGTGGCTCGACCTACTAAAGAGGGAGAGAAAGAGGAATCAAGGTGCGAAGGAGCGAGACCCTTGCATTGAGGTTATCAGAATCTAGAGTGAGGTTACGAAAGAGAGAGAGAGAGAACTTCAAGAGTCAACAGTGCTCTTTCAGTTTCATGATCCTTGAGAGGTCTTCTCTTCTTTACTTGTTCTTTCGTTGAAAAAAAGAAACTGATTAGTTAGGAAGGATCGGGCCCACGTAGCGGTATCTCCACCAGGATGATCCGTGGGGAAGAAGTCAAATCAGTACTCCCACTCCGCGGGTCACAGCTCCCAATAGCATCTGATGACGGAAGGGGGAAACTCAGGCCTCAGGGGGCCAGGCCAAACTAGGTTCTATGGGGATCCGCTGTCTTGAAGCTGAAATCGACGAAAGGTGCGAAGCCTTAGAGGAAAGAGAAGATCATCAGAGCTTTATAAACGACGACGATTCATATCTTTCCTTACTTGAGCACTTTCGCAGTTTCAAGCTGATGAACCACTTTCATAGACTTCTATTCAGATGAAAAGCGGTCCGCTGCTTTGACTTTTTCTTTTTCCAACTACTGTGACGACGAAAGAAAGCAAAGAAACTCAGCTTCTTGCAGGTCCCAATAAGCAGGTAACCCACTCCGCGGTCTACTCGTCTTGGAAAGCCTCATCAGTTCAAGAAAGATTCAATCAATTTCAATCAATGCGAGTCCCACCAGGAAGGAATATTCTGAGGCGGGCAAGGAAGGAAGAGGCGGGATATGTCGTCAGTCTAGACTGAGAATGAGTTCAGAAAATTCCCTCTTATGCGCCTTCCTTCTTCGAACCTTTTGGTATGTATTGCCCCCTAACTATAGATCAGATCCACCAGACGAGAAAGTCAATTCCGCACTGCTGCTCCGTCGTCGGACTTATCCACCAAGGGAAGGGATTCCTTTCATTTCTGTGGATTGCGTTGGAGGAAATCTACCAAAGCTAGGCAGATAGATAGACTCCTTCCCCGCTGCTAAGGGAGAGCAAGAAAAAAAAGCAAATTCTTGTTTTTGACGCCCCCTTTCTTTTGGGTATGCAGGTACTCAAAGTCCTCTCACTACCAACCAGAAGACATCATCTGGCTGGGTCTTGCCGGTATCAACAACAAGAAAAAAAAAGAAGCAAATGGAAACAGCAACTAACTATGGCTCTTGGCCCAGACAAGGCCCTAGGCTACGGGGAGATCGGGAGGCAAGAGGGAAGGCCCTAGACGAATTCTTCCTGGGCAGCTGTAAGTAGATCGAGAGGTCGTTCCGCCCCTTGTCCCCGAATAAGGGTAATATGTTCTCATAAAAGGTTGCTCCAATCTGACCTAGCTGGCGAGCGATCCCAGTTCGCAGCAGAGAACAAGACAGGAAGCGAGCCTACCTTTGTTCGCTTCTTCTCCACCAAGCACGGAAGTTTCAGGATAACTGTAGGTCGGTGGCTACCTAAGGAAACTCCGATTCGATCCGCCCCCCGGCTGGGAGGCATCTACCTCATCCCGATCACAAGGAGAGGTTCACCATGATGGGGGTACTTCTTTTTCCCTTCCGGAAAGAATGAAATGCATAGGGGACCATCCTTTTGTTGCGGCATGCTCCTGAGATTTACGGATTCGCAGGGGGCCTCAGGCCCTACTTAGTTGACTGACAATGACAAAGGCTTACGAAACTAAGTAGGACCTTTTGAATTGAATCTTAAGTAGTGCGAAGCTGCTTTGCTCCTCTCAAGAAAGAAGACAAAGATCGAATTCAGATCTCTTTCTTCTGATCTCTAGCGTAGTGGGCTGCCTCTTTCAAGTCAAGAGAGTCAAGCTGCTTTCCTCCTTTTCAAGTAGGGGGAGCGAAAGGTTAGACCTTAGAAAGTCAACGAACAGCGGTTCTTCTATGTAGGTATGGCCTTCCCCCTTGACTTGACTCTCCTAACCTCGAGCTAATTCGTAACCTTTGCTACGCGTAGTAGAATGAAGGCGTAGCACCGACGCTCTCTTATCTATTAGCCTAAGCGTCTTCGCTAACTCGCTCGCCTACTATACCCTACTATACAATACATTGAGAGGGTAGGCTAGGCTAACTCAGCCGCTGACTTCTCAAAATCTAGGGCTAAGTAGCGCCTTTTCCTTTAGGTCCAAGGTAGCGTTGACAAAGAAGAAGAGAGGGTTAAAAGACAGCGATCTAGCAATAGAAATATATATAGGCCAGCAAAGCGATCCCACGTAGCGGTACGAATCGAAAAGATCTCTTTTTATGACTTCCACTTCTCAAATCAAATTCCTCTGAAACTCATCTGGAGTAGCTTAATCTTAGTCTAGTTCCATCTTTGACTTAGCCCTTATCAATGAGACAATATTAGTGGAATGAACAAGTCCGGAGGACCTCGATCATTCTTTGAGCCTCCTCCTTGAATCTTGGACTCCTTTCAGTCGAGCCCTCAGTCCTTTTCACATTCTTTGAGCCCTCCGTTAGGATCAAAGAGGTCTGGAGGATCAAAGAATTTGAGAAGAATGATCGAAGCGACTGAATAGGTTCATATTCCATTTCATGACTCATCTGGAGTAGCTTAATTAGTCTCATATTCGTTCGTGAATTCCACTCGCAAATTCTTTGGTCCTAACCCTTGTTTTTGAGCGAAGGACTTGTTTATATCCATATTCATCTGTGGATCAAAGAGTTCCAGAGGACTAATATATATGGAAGAAGACTATACTCCTCCTCCTTTTAGTTTTTTAGTGGCATTAATTTGAATATGGATGTTCTCTCATTCTTTGATAAGGAATTCGCTTCGCCCCTCTCCTTATCAGTCGAGTTATTGAATAATGCACTCCTGAAAATAGTTCAGGGATCAGGACTTCGCTTGAAAATTCTTTGAACCGGTCCGTGCTAGCTTAATTACGAGTTATTTCATACCTACGGACGGACCTTGAATCCATATTCATCTGATAAGGATCAAAGGAGCGGTTAGGAGTTGAATGAAAGCGAAAGTCCTTATCCTTCAAATTCAATGAAAAGGAGTGCAAGGAAAGAAATCCATATTAACCTAGGCAAGGAGCAAAAGAATTTGCGGACCCCTCCAAAACAAAGGTCCTCAATGAGAGGATTTCTGACTCGTCCTACGTAGCTTAATTAGTGAATATTGAGACGAGACTGAATCAATGAATAAAGTCAAAGAATTTGCGACTAAGAGCCTAGGCTTTCGTACTTATTTTAGGTTCCTTGCCAGGGCCCTATTGATGAATGAAAGAAAGGGTTTCTGAGCCCTAGCCCTGTAAGCCCACACCTGTGTAGAGTAGATCGTTCAACACCTGCGCACAAACCCATTTTTGACCTCATTGGTCCTAGTATCATAGGCGACCGAACGGCCCGCCCCCTAATTACTTAGACCAACCCGCTATAATAATTCCATAAACACCTAGCGAAGATATGGCAAACAAATAAAGTAGCCCTATGTTCGGATCTGACAATACAATACCATAATCAAAAGGTTACAACGGCCCGAGCGACCAGACTTAACATAAATGTAGCCACTGGAGCCATTCTAAAAAGGGAGGAAATATTAGCACTACTTGGTGAAAGAGGTTCTTTTATCATCAATTTCAAACCATCTGCTAGAGGTTGTAACAATCCGAACGATCCCACTACATCAGGACCCTTTCGACGTTGCACAAAAGCCATTACTTTACGTTCAGCTAGCACTAAAAAGGCTACTCCCTAGTAGAAGTGGTAGAATTATTCCAAGTATTTCAGCTGGGACTGCTATGTACGTTTTCGATTTTCTATTCACTGACGATCTGGCCTGTCGACCCAATCATGATATTAATGGATCGGACCTTTTCTCGAACCGGATCCCGAGAGGTCCAAGATCGAATCCTCTATCTGAAACTCTACTGAGAATGGAAGCTTAGCCCGCCTCACTTGCTTTCTTTACTGCATAAGGGCATAAACTCAGTCAACGGATTTCCCTCTAACTAGCGGCTGAGAGTAAGCAAGCTACCTTCATGAAATTGTGGTTGAGTCAGAAGAATCAAGGTCTTTGATGATTGAAAAGACTATTTCAATAGTCTGCGAAGACAGAAAAGAAGATAGAGATGTATGAAAGAGAAGATAAGAACTTGATAAACCAAATAAACAAAGAAACCTATCCGCCTCAAATTCTTCTCCACAAATTCTTTGGGCCTCAGTAGCTTAATTATGAGTGGAATGAAAAGCTCAAATTCTTCGATCATTCTTTGACTTTATTCATTGATTCAGTCGAGACCTCCTCTCCTTTCAGTCGAGCCTCTGGACTCGTTTGAGTGTCCTTATCTAATGAGACCTGTGGATAAACAAGGGTTCGGACGGTTTTGACGGAGAAGCAAAGAAGACACGCAGCAAGTCGAGCTCCTTTCGTCTTCCGATAATAGAAAAGCACTCAACCTTCTACCTACGTCTTCCTTTAAGCCCTTTTAGTAGGTTAAGACTGAGAAGGAGCTCTTTCTTTGCACTCCGCGAAGCTCATAAGAAGAAAGATCAATGAACATCCATAAATCAAGAGTGAGGAAGATAGAGAGAAAGAGTCAGACCTATACGAACTCTAGTCCACTCATTCACGATCAGAAAGTCAAGAAAAGAGAGCTCATTAACGAGAATGAAAGAAGACAGGCGATTGGCCTTACCATGATCGATCTCTCATGAGGCATACTCCGCGACTTAATGAACAAGAGCTGCCACTGCCTCTGGGAGAACAGCCTTTTGATCGATCGATCCGACGATAGGCTTTCGTACTGATTTTAGGTTCTGCCGTAGGCCTCGGTAAAAAGCTTAGCGAAAGGTCTTCCTCGCGCCTTCGCTGATCTTCTTGGTACGGAATTGCCTTTGTCTGAGTTTTGGGGTTCTTTGTGCCTTTGGAGACAAATTCAGGTTTTTCCATAAAGAAATAGGCTCAAAGAATGATCGAGGAGCGAAAGGGGCTCGACTGAAAGGAGAGGAGCGAAAGGGGCTCGACTGAAAGGAGAGGAGCGAAAGGGGCTCGACTGAAAGGAGAGGAGCGAAAGGGGCTCGCATTAAGCTACGGAGGCGCAAAGAATTATAGAGGGCTCGACTGCGAAATGAAAGACGTTCGGACAGAGGTCACACACCGATCCGGCGTATCTTAAGCATATGTGCACCTGCACTTTTCTTACTTAACAAGTTGGCTAAACTAAACCTCAAATAAATACGAAAGAAAGCCTATCTTCCTTTATTGAAAAGCAAATAAATACGAAAGAAGAATCGCTTTCGGTAAGTAGGTTTAGTAGGTTCTGACTTGAAGTAGGGTTGGAGAAGGAGCTTTGACTTTATTCAATGACTTGTGAGACAGCCTTTGAGATTTTCTCTATTTTCCTTGGAAGCTCCCTACTCGAAGTACGGATGAGGCTACTACGGATCTCAGATCCTCTCCTGAAACCACTTCTGCTACCGATGGAAGATAAGCTAGAACCGCGGAGTGGGCTGAATTCATATTCGAGGAGTTTTCTACCCTTTTAGACCAGATCCAATTAGTCTAATGGGGATCGTTGGTAACTCATATTCATTCAGCCTCCTTCGGAGCTTTCGGTGCTCGACTGAGAGGAGAGGACTAATTAAGCTACGTAGAACCAAAAACGTGGAATATACTCAAAAGGAGGGAAGAACTCGACTCCCACGGGGCCGTTCGAAGAAAGTCGACTGATAAGGAGACAAAAGAAAAGGAGCGCTTAGGAGTTTCAAGCGTAGTCACTAAAAGGAAGAAACTCGACAACTAGACTTCCAGGACCAGGTAGATTGGCTCGACTTAAGAGGGGAGAACGACTGGTGACCTGATCTGGATTTACCGCGTAGTGGGTTTCGTAACTACCCTTCCTTCATTCTCGTATAATCAGGTTCAGTGGGAGAACTCTCATCTATTATCTGAAAAGTGGCTTTTCACGAAGAATCATGGGATAAACTAGGCTTTTGATTACAATGAAAAGAAGAAGCTCTATTTGTGCGAACATGAAAGCGAAGAAGACTCACTTCTACCGCCTAAGTCAGCGTAAACACCGGCTTATGGTGCATCCTCTACTTCTGCCCTCTCTCTCTAATTCCTGCAGCAGAAAGGGAGACTGAAAGAGTGCTCGTCGAGAAGCGTCTGAGTTTTCTCTGACCGGCCTTGACCTCGTCCATGGGGCTAGCCTCTGATCTCCTTTCATAGGCTATCAATCCTAAAGGCTTGTCGGCCAAGTGGCGTCTAGCTAATCTCGCTAATCAGGTAAGTACAAGTAAACCCTATCATAAATACTAGAAGCAAGGGTCAAGCTGCTTTTCGCTCCTTTCAACCCGTGGATCCCCCTATCTCTCGTAAGGACCCTCTCGCGTGCCATATTGATCTTGGTACTTGGATTGAGATATCTCGCCCTTCTTTATCCCCGGAAATGTGGGGTGATTAGGCTTGAGATTTGCCTTGGCCTGTAGATCTCATTTACGATCGATTTCATTCAAGAACCACGCTCTGTAGGATTTGAACCTGCGACATCGGGTTTTGGAGACCCCGCGTTCTACCGAACTGAACTAAGAGCGCTTTCAAATACGAAGACCTTTACTGCGTAGTGGGATCGAGCGCAATACAGTCGTTCTCACCTAGAAAGCATATTAGCTGACGGGGGCGTCCTATTGAGACTAGGGCGCGTCCAACCCCAACCTTCAACTTCTGAACCCATGCACCTAAAATGCCTTCTTTCTTAGGGAGAATGTGAAATTGAGTAGGGGTAAAGTAGTCAAATCGAGAAAGAATATATATATAAAGTAGAGACTTGAAAGCCAAAAACGAAGGGAATTCAGACACAAAGAAATAAGCAAGCGAGACAGGCCCGCGAAAGGGAGACTCTTTCTTGAATTACTTGATGAAAGAAGGGAAAAGCTTAAACAAGTGCAACCGCCTCTTCGGGAAGAACTAATCAGCCACTAATTTAGCATTCTGGAGCAAGAAGGGTGAAAGAACAGAGCCCCCTTCCCTAATGGAAAAAGATTGAGGTCCTCCTTTCTCTAGAAACGACCCGTGATTTAGGCGATCGTTCGCGATCCGATGCTGTAAAGAAATGAGCTGGAATTTCTCCTTTCTCACACACAAGGGCAATTCTGTACCGCGGAGTAGTTACACTAAAAAGACAGGACAGCCTTTCAGCCTGAGAACCTACGCCCCAAATTTCAGGCGAAGTTTTTGGAAGTCATCTCTTTCTGCTCGAAGAGATCTCGAGGGGTTGGTCTTGGAGTTGCTTTATAAGCAATTAGATTGAGATTGTAGAATGAATGAGAACGAGTAGGATCAAATCAAATACGGATTTTTGAAGAAAGAAGTAAAGAGCTCGTGCACAAGATTCTTAGTCGGCTCATAGACGAGAAACTGAACACCAAGAAGAAACTCCCCAGGCGCGAGGCATCATCAGTATAATAGAACTCCCCAACAAAGAAGAGGTTGCTCGTGGAATGTGTTCTTGGTTCTCACCTTTTCTCTTCTTGGTTCTGTCTTCTTGGTTCTACCCTTTGTTCTGCCCTTTGTGTATTTGTTCCGATCATCTGAAATTGTTTTCCTAGGGAAATCTCTCTTTGAGTCAGGCCTATACGGAACGCAACTTTTCAAGTCAAATGCCTGATTTTTCACTCAATTATCGTTATATAAGCAAAGTGGCAATAAATCGCTATTTTGGCATAAAAAGGCAATTATATGGAACTTGAGTCCTTCTTTCTTTTCAAAGTCAGAGCTATCCAAAAAAAAACAAGGGTGCAGATGTGCAAAGATCTATGGCCCACGTAGCGGTCCGAGGACTCCCAGAAAGAAGAAGAAGGAGCGGGAGGCCCAAAGAATATTGCTCGAGAAGTCCCACTATTTAAGAATAGCCATATTGACAAAGAATATTGAGAATTTGAGTCCTTTTTCTTTTTATTCCTTTCAATGAAAACCGCCCATCCAAGCAAAGGGAGAGGTTCAAAGAATATTTCATCCATATCCTATCTTTTTCGAGTCCTACTCTCTTGGGACGGTTCCGCTTTCCAAGTCTGCCTCTGACAAAAGAAAGACCAAAGATCCTCAGATAGAACTCCTACTTCCTTTTCTTTGCTTTTTCTAAGCGGTTTCGCTTTCCGATTCCTTTGCTCGAGCTCCTTCCTTCTTCCCTTCCTCTTTGAGTTACTCTTTTTCTTAAGAGTGAAAGGGACCTATTTCTTCTGATAATGGAATGATTACGATACGGGGGGGAACTTAGTTTTCTCCGAGTAAAGGTGCAAAGAATATTGAAGTTCATTGATCACTGGAAGTCTGACTCTTGAAGTTACCTTGAGTACTTACTCTTTATCTCTCTCAGTCTCTTACACAGCCTCTGACCCTCTACGTCCCCGGTGCGTAGGGCCGATCCCCGTGTGCCCCACTCCGCGGGAAGACCAGAAAGTTTTGTCTTAAGCATGACGTAGGTTTTTGTCTTGTTTAGGAATTTGGTGTGCCTTTCTGCCTATCCGTACCAGAGAGCTGCTCCGAACCCAAGTCTGACTCTTACCCGTCCGAAGGACTATCCATACTAAGCTGATCCCGGTCCGTGCCTAGTTTAATTCCCTCCACTCTCCCTACTATCATCATTGACTTATTCTAATAGTACTTCTTTCTTCTTTCTCTTTAGATATGACGAAAGTCTTATTCCAAAAAGGCCCGCTTTTCTAGGCTGAAGGGCTGGCCTTGCTGCCGAGACAGGACTTCTACCCAATAAACCCGTAATATAGTGTTGAAGACGATCGTATGATACAGCTAGTAGAAACCTCAAATCAATACTAAAATAGGTCCGACTCAAATACTGATCGCCATTCTGTTTTCGTTGAAGCTAATATGGATAATATGGATAGTCCTTCGGACGACTAGAAAGGTGAAAAGAAGATTTTCTCTCAAATTCTCTAATGGATAGTCCTTCGGACCGGTAGGAGCAAAGAATTTGCGAAAGAGCGAAAGCGGCTCGCCAAATAGAAAAAGAAAAGCTCCAGATGAGTTGACGGCTCCGACTGTAAGGAGAGGAGCGAAAGCTAGGTTAATACGGATAGTCCGGAGGACGGGGGAGAGGAGCAAAAATAGTAAGGAGTCTGAAGTCCAGAGGCAAGAAAAGAAAGGCAGGGATCTTGTGAGAAGGACTTTATCAAGCTGAACTTCTTTTCTCTTGTTCAAGCTAAAAGCTTAGATTGTGAATGAACTCATATAATATCGTTGATGATAGAAATCTCCAAACAAAGCAAACTCACTCACGAAAAGTGGACATCAGAAAGTGGGAAGAGGGACTCAGTTGCTCGCCCAATGGCCTGGTATCCTTATGTTTAGGTTGTCCCATCCCTTTCTCTCTGCACCAGTCGCAGTGGTTGAAACAAGAGTTGTTGAACTAGATTTCGTTTCTTGTATCCTCCCCGCCTTCCTCTTTCATCTGGGAAACGACGAAGATAACGAAGGCACATCATGAGAAAGATCGGAGGGGAATGTTCCAAGGAGGCGGCTATTCACTCTCTCTATTCCCAACTTTCAAAAGAAGGTATTGACTTTGAAGAAAGCCTAGGATGAAAACCGTCCATGAAGGAGCGCCCGCCGTGCAAGAAGAAGACAGATCGGAAGTTAGCAGCTCCTCTCACCACAGAGGTGGGCGGCAGTTCGACCAGCTGTGGCCTCTTGCTTGTCTTGTCTCTGTGGCAGAAGTAGTTCTTTCTTTTCTTCTACATGTAGTAGAAAGAGTGTCGGAACTAGTCATTCAATGGTCGGCGATTATGAGATTCTTCATAGAATGTATGAACGATCAATGGAAAAATCTTTCGCCCCGTAAATGAGCCCTTTTGCCTCTCGCCCACGGATGAAACCCAAAGAGACAAGGCCTTTGATTGTACATCTTTGACGCAAGGAGCAAAGAATTTGCGAAGGACTCTCTCCACTAACAAGAAAAAAAGAGCGAATATCATTCATAAGAAAAGCAAGGCGGAGTAGGATAAGCTAGTCCGGACCTTATGAAATAACTCGACTGAATCAATGAGAATAAAGTCAAAGACTTTGAGAAGAATTTGAGAAAGACTTATCCTTAAAAGGAGTGGAACTCAGTGAATAAAGGGTGAAAATCAGATTGGAAGAACAAAGGCCTTAATAGAAAGTAGAAAACACGAGCCGTTGTTAGTCTTCTCTCTTTCATCGACTTTCATCTTATATATTAGCCGACTGATTTATGGAAGCTCTTCTCTATCGATAGTCGGACGTAGTATAGTAGGACTTCCATTGACCTTTTATGGAGATAATATCAAACCTTTGTCAAAAATCTGTCTTTTCTTTTCTTGGACTTGTGCTATGAACAAGGTCTTCTGGAGGCATCAAAATGCAATTTTTTCTGAACTTGATCCCCTCCGGAGTACTCAAAAGAGGAAAGCCTATCTTTAGATATTATGTCCACTGAAACTTCCGCCTCAATGGATCTGGCTTTCCTTGATTTTTTCTTGAGGGCTTTGACCCTTTGCTTTCTTCTTTAGGCTTTGTTCTCGCTTCCGAATCAGGCAGGTGTCGAGCTTACGATTGAGCGCCGGTTCTCCTCGGCTAAATCCTTCTCGTGAACTCAGTAAAGATGAATAAGAGTTTTTCCTATTCTTTCATCATATCAAACCTTTCCATATGAAAAAGGCATAGTCGTAGACCCAAGACTAACTGGAGAGACGGATTCCTAGATAAGATCTCAGACTCTAACTGAACCTGTAAACTGAAAGACTGAAGACCTGACTCAACGACGACGGCTAGCCCGGAGAACGCCCTGCTTCCGAATTCTTCTTTTTTAGTTCCATATTATATTAATAGAATGAGACTCTTTATTATGCTATATAGAAATTTTTGAATATACTTCGTTTTCGTAGATTCTTTCTTTTCAGTCTCAGCGAATTGGGGACCTTCGCGGGGATCCCACGTAGCGGGATGGCATGTGAGGCCTCTTGAGTTCTTCACTCAACCACGGGGAGGAGGAATCCCGCCCCTACCTCGTCAATGGGCCACCGCGTAGTGGGTCTTTCTAGTCTTTTCCCTCTTTGGAACGGAACCGGGCACGAAAAAGTAGGTCTTTCATGTCGGGAAATGGAAGAATGTCAAATCCAATCCCTATTTAGTAACTAAAAGAAGAAAGGAAAATCAAGCCTAGACTCCATATGCCGTAGGTTTCTTGGACGAAGATTAAGCTACTCCAGTTGACCTTTGAGTTCCATCTTTTCTTTAGTGGGATAAAAGAGGTCCGACCTATCCACTGAAAGTAGCGGGAGTAGTCTTGTCCTCTTTTTCTTCCTTTACCATATATTCCGCGGAGTGGGGCTTTCTCTAGTAGGTTTAGATAGGCTTTCCTTCCGTCCTTCTAATAGGGGAAGGACTCTGATTTGCGCTCCCCTCTGTAGGTTTATTGGGAGCTCTTCCTTTAAGTAGGTTAAGTAGGTCTTCCTTTCGTCTTTCTATCTTCCCCACGTAGCGGCTTTCTTTAGTAGGTTCAGAAAGAATAAGATAAGAAAGTCATAACCCTTTGTTCATTGATTGCCGTAAGTTCCTTTAAGTAGGTTCTTTATTCCCTTTTCCGTTTTTGTAGTTCTTTGCCTCGGAGTAGGAGCCAAATCAGAGGTTTTGGACTGCTTAGTTGGATCGGTCTTCAAGGGTGCAGCTATCCCAATGGGGGAAGGGTATTGAACGAGGTATTTTGAACTCAACTACTGAGTTTCGGGGCAGGTTATCAGCTGCTTTCCTGTATGAGTAGGATTATTCGTTCTTACTAATCTAAGTCAAAGCGAGACCGATTTGCCGATCTTGAAAGAGAAGTCCATCCCTTGCCCCATCCTCACCTTCTCCTTCTTTAAGAACAGAACTTGAGGTCAACTCCTTCTCAACTCCTACTCCGCCTTGTGCTTTAAGAACAGTCTTAGCAAAGGTCGTCGGCGTCAAAGTTGCTTGGATGCAATCTCGTGATCTTTCATTTCGACTGATGAGAGTTCCGCTTAGAAAGAATTGTCAGAACCGAACCTAGGCAGGAAGGGAAGAAGAGAGCTAATAGTGCTCTTGGGAGTCCTTGTGCTTTTCTGTGGCAATGATAATAGCCACGCACCGGTCCGTGTGCTAGCTTAATTAGTCGAGAAATTTTCCGTTGGCGAAACCTCTTTCCTTTCGTCTTTATGGATTTCTGCGTGAGAGAGATAGTAGAAACCTGCGTCAATTCTTGTTCATTTCCTTGTGATTTGAACTACTCAAATTCTTTGGAGCCTCAACTATTAGAAAAAGGTTCCTTCCTTATAAGAGAAAGGAGAAAGGCCTACGGAAAGTCCTAGTGGTAGGAAAGGCTAGGTCCTTAGGTGATCCGAGGTTCCAGCTCTAGCTCTTCTTTCCGGAAATGTCTTTCTCTAAGATTCACTCTTTTAGTTAGAGTATGATCTAACTACTGTATGAGGAAGGATCCTAACTACTGTAAAAGAGCTCTCTCGTCAACTCAATGAACAAGGGCTTGATCTTTCATTGAGGCCTCGGACTTAGATTTTGGACCGCTCCGGCTCCGTAGGAGCAGTCTGATCTTCTTCTTCTTTTCTTCTTGTCTTCGTCTTCTTTTTATGAAAGGATAGAAAACCACTGAAACTTTGATAGGCTTTCCTCTTATAGCCTTTCTTTTGTTGGATAGGCTTGGAATTTCTTCCACTTTCTCTCTGTCTTTTTCTTCCTCCTTAACAGAGGTAGAGATTCAAGAAAGTGTGAATCAAGGTGCTCAGCAAGGAAATTGTAGAAGATCAGAAGCGAGACCTCAATGAACAAGGTCAGAGGTTTCCCACAGAGATTGACGGCTTCAAACTTCCGCTAACCCACCAGGCATTCTTGATGACCCTACCTAGGGGCTTCGCCGATTTTCATAAAAAGTAGAAGTTCAAGAAGAAGACAAGGAAAGAATTTCATTCTCATTCCGAAAAGTAGAAGGATTCCAAAGACTTACTAAAAGTCAAAAAGAGGCCGAGACCCGGACAGAGGCGTCCTGTCCACGAATTAGCTCTTCTGAGGACGGGACCCAGAGTCACCCGTCCTCGTCTTCTTTTCTACTAGTTTTCTTATAGAACTGGGTTTCTAGTCTTTTGTCCTGAATTCACCCGAAGGGAATAAGACGGAAAAGGAGGAGTAGGTTGAAGTCAACTTTCTTTCTATCTTTTCTTTCTCTTTATATTTGCGAGAGAGATTTCATTCTCTTCTTGTGGTCACTAAACCCATATTCTTCTTAATTGCCCCTCGAAGAATTCCCTACCTCACCAACTAGACGACCAATTAAGGATCGATCACGCGCACACGGTCTGGTCGGACAAGTGCAAAGGAGATTCATTCGTCGGAAGACTCCGCTCATTAAGTAAGTCCAAGCGGACAAATCGACTTCTACCCTTGTTCCTTCTACACCGCGTAGTGGGGTAGTTTATTCGGCTTCAGAAGTTGAGGAGGAAGGCTCAACCTACGGGAAGAGGCGCGATAGCGAAGCGACTGGAAAGGCGAGATGGAAGGAGACCTACGGGAGAGTTGTAGCAGTTGAGATCCAAGGCTCTCAGAAATTGAGTCGAGTGAGGCGCGAAGCGACTGTTAAGGAGAGAGGCGAAGGTACTCGTAGTTTCAGAGTCAAGGGGGGAAGATCAAGGGATCAAGCAGAAGTAGTCCCAAAAGAGGAGTAGGACTAGATTCAGAATGGAGCTCCCACCCATGAGAAAAGAGTCCTTAAAAGTAGGGGAATTATGACAATAAGAGTGAGAATCGAGTCAATAACAATGGAAAGAGTTCTGACTTTCGGATGCTAACAAGAAGAGTCTCTTTCGTATTTTCCCCGGACTCTGAACAAAGATGAAAAGGGAGTCGAAAGAAGAATGCTACTTATTTCTTTTTCAGTCATTATCTTATCCGTGGGGGTCGAGCAGGTTCCGAAGGAAGAGAGAGGTAGTAAATAAAGGAGGAAGATGAGAGATCTAATTGATAAAGGACTGAGATTTGTCTCTTCAACTTATTCAGAGAAGAAGAGAGAAATTTCTTGATTTTCCAGATAGAGAAAAGAGAAGAGCTGAGCATCTGAATATCTGATTATTACTTGAGCCCTTGTTCATATCTGATTATTATTCATTCTCTTGTATTATCTTCTCATGAGAGGAGAGATCTAATTGAGTCGAAGAGAGGAAGATTCTTCCATTATCTGAAAGGGAACCGGGACTCGGATCTCCACAAAGAAGACCGGCTAGGGCACATGATCAACTCGCAATAATGCAAATCTAAAAGGTTGGAGTCCTCAGCCTTTCTATTTGGGAAAGAGACTGCGGAAAACAAAACTCAGTCTTCCGGATGAGGTCCCTGCCACTTAGAGTACTTATTCCCTTTGAGAATACGAAGGGATCATGAGAAGACTGATGAAATTAGAGAATAATATTCCTTATTCATAGACTGTATCCACTCCTCCCGGTCCCGGTGTAGCAGCTTTCTTTGCTCTGAACCTATTCTCCTTCTCATTCTGAGTAGAAAGAATGTGAACAAGGTGACTCTTCCTGTCCTGGGCCTAGCCGACCAAGGCTTGAAATTCTCCTTTTATTGAAATTCAATGTCCCACCCGTCGAGACCTTCGTTTATTTGATTCTACCTTTTCGGAATGAAACTACCACGGACCGGTAAGGCCTCAAAGAATTTGAGAAGAAGCGAAGCGCATTTCTCTAAGAAATTGAATAAGGGGGTAAATCAGGGTCAAGACGAGGCTCAAAGAATATTGAGAAGCGACTATTTGGAATCAAAATCAGACTGAACTTCCTAACCTCTGATTTATGGGAGCCTTCTAAACCTAGGGCAAGGTCTCGACTGAAAGGAGAGAAAGCCTAGCCCTTTTTTCTCTTTCAAAAGACCTAGAACAAAGATGACTATCTCCGCGGGACTGAATAGTCGCGCAAAGAAGACGAGAGGAGTCCTCAAATCACTAAACTAAAGAGTTGTAGAGGGGTTAGGGCTCAGATAAATAGGAATTCTCTCCCTTTATCTCGACCAGTGAGGACGGTCCTCGCCTCAACCATCCGGCCTGTGCTCCGATGACCCTTCCTATTCCCCTTCCACTCCTCGGTATATGAAATGCGGTATCAAAGCGAGCTCGTCAGGCATTTCACAGCCCACTAAGAAATGGGACAGAAGAAAGTCAATGAAAAGAGGAAAAGAGGAAGGATTTTCCTCATTCGAGAACCACTATTCAGGCTCAAGGGGCTGGACCTCGCCCTGGCTAACTCTCCCGTAGATCAGTGTTCTCGACTCATGGGTTTCCGGAGTGATTAGTGATTGAAGGGCAAATCCTATCCAACCAGTCAAATAAGAAGAAAAAAAAGGGATGGGAATCTGACCTTTTCCATTGGTGGCCGGATGGTTGAGGCGAGACCGTCCTTCTCCCTTCTTTACTAATCAGAGTGGAGATATGTGGGCCTACTAGCCCTGTCCTCGAGCATCTTTCCTACCCGAGCGAAGATAAGCGACCTGCAACTTCCACCGCATCTTGCTGAAGATGGAAAGGATAGAACCGGGTTTTCATCCTCAAAGACTTTGAATCCAAAAATTCAGGATAAGATGTCAAAATTCAGAAATGGAAGAATGGAAGTGGGAAGGAACCGGTCCGTGGTAGCTTAATTAGTCGAGGTCAAATCCCCATTTGACCCCGCTCCGTGGGATCCAGTCGACAGGGGAAGATGTCCTCCCGTGAAAAGCAAGGTGCGCTAAGAGGGAGAGGTGCCCACTACCCAAACTACAATAAAAAAGAATACTCGTTAGTTTATTGTATAGTTTTGTTGGTTGAGTGGATTGGAGAGGTGCGTGCGAAGAAGGGCTAAGGGGTGCTTCCGATGATTGATCCCTTTATGCCTACCCGCTGCGTGGGGTCTTAGGCTGAGGCCCCTCGTCTAAACTCATTCTTTATCTGGGTCACGATAGGGATATCGTAACCTCCTCGTATTTGAATCAAGGAGAAAAAAATTCCCCGGAATAAGGTAGTGCATGAAATCACTCTCCTTCGCGAACGCCCAAGCACCGCTACGTGGGCCCAAGCCTACTCTGAGGACGGAGAAAGAGAAAAGACTTTCTCCTCTGACTTTTCGCTGCCGATGCCTAGTTGGGGGGGGAGTTTCCTGCCTTCTTTCTACCTTTTTGACTGTAGGATTGATTAGTCTGTAGTAGAGCTATTTCATCCCTCTCCTTTCAGTCGAGCTATTTCATCCCTCTCCTTTCAGTCGAGCTATTTCATCCCTCTCCTTTCAGTCGAGCTATTTCATCCCCTCTCCTTTCAGTCGAGCTATTTCATCCCTCTCCTTTCAGTCGAGCTATTTCATCCCTCTCCCGCTACGTGGGGGCGGTAAAGCAGCTTCTATCCTTTCTTTATGAGCCAAAAAGATGAAATGACTTTGAGATCTGAAATGGAATCAAAGCCTTTTTCATGCAAAACCCCGGAAAACAGGGGCCTATCTTAGGAGAAGTTGTTAAGGCAAATACCCGTCAGACCTTCTTCCTCATCCCTTGTAGAGCCCTATGGTTGACTCTCCGTAGTAAACCTAAACCTCTTTCATTTTCCCTAATGTAAATTGATTGGGACGTTCAGTCTTAAGCCTTATCCTTTTTTCTTTTCCTTCTTTCGGCTGAGGAGTATGAAAATCAAAGGAAATTGAGGCCTAGATCGAGTGAACAACTGAACCATCAACGTCTTTTCACCTTCAGAGGTAGAAGGCTTCAACCGCCGCCACCTTTAGAGTCCTTCGGACGTCCTCAGTCCTATTAATCGGCCGAGCCTATCTCCTAAGCGGAAACAAGGGGGGATGGTGCATCCTCTACTAATGCCCTCTTGAGCATTCCTTCCTAAACAAGGTAGAAAGAAAGAGGCCGATCAAGTGGCGTCAGAAGCGTCTTTGCCTTCTTGAGCTTGAGATCCGACCAGCGACCCCACTCCGCGGTTCGATCCGATGCGCATGCGTGGGGACAAAAAGAAGATCTTCCGAAACTCAAGATTACCAAAGGCAAGGTTCAGTTAAAAATAATGGAACTCGCAATATGCGCCTGAGAAAGACAGGAGAAAGTGCTCATTAAGGATAATGAAAGCAGAATGAACTCATTAACGAGAATGAAAGAAGAATTATTCTTGAATAACCTGGACTCAAATCCAAGAATCCCATAAAATGCAAGGGCTCGACTGATAAGGAGAGCAAACCACTTTGTAGCAAGAAAGAATGAAAAAGATGTAAAAAAACGACTATTATCGGTCCGAAGGTTATGAAATAACGAGAAAAAAAAACAAAGAAATTCATGAATTGAGAATGAAACCTATGAATTTTTGTAATCAACGACCTTGTAATCCTTAGCTCAAATTCAGAAAAAGCTAGGGCTCGACTGATAAGGAGAGCAAACCCACTTTGTAGCAAGAAATCATTCAAAATCTTGAAAAATTTCTCTATTATCGTTAAATAGAAAGATGAGAAAAAGGAAGATTTAGAAGGAAAAAAGACGGGAAAACGCAATGAAAGAAGAAAGCCTATCAAGAATGAACATTGTTTGATTCTAGTTTGACTTTGTGGTCCGTAGGTTAATATGGATAGTCCCTCCGGATAAATCCTCCGGGACAGGGATCTTGTAGACCGCGTAGAAGGCGCAATGAAATATGCGAGGTCCAGATGCAAGAAAACAAAGGCAGGGATCTTGATGATTTGAGGATCAATGAAATATGAGAAAGGTTTGAATTTCAAGTCATAAAAGTGAATATGGTTTTTATCTCAAATATGATTCATAGTCCTGAGGCGCAAAGAATATTGCGAGTTCAGATAGACATTCTTTATTTAGGAGGCGCAAAGATCTATGGCCCAATTATAAGGGGTCCAGATGACTATCCATTAGGGAATCCCTATTTAAAAGGACTGATTTATGGAACTTGAATCTTGAAGGAGAATTAACCCGAACCGCTCCGGTCCCTCACCTTTCTTTTCTTTCTCTTGAAAGGTAGGCTTTCTTCTTCTTCTTCCTCGGACTATTTCTCAATCTTAGACTTTTCTTAGATAAGGATAAAAGATCTTTTTTGACTCAACCCTATATCTTGCTGCTTTATATAAAGAAAAGGATAGCCAAAACAAAACCTTTGGAAAAGAGGTCTTTCTCCTCTCCTTTCAGTCGAGCCCGCTCCGTGGGTAGCTTAATATGCTTCAAATCTTCCGCCTGAAATTCATGAGTCACATATTTCTGAAATAGAGTGTCCAGCTGACTATGAATCATATTGTCAAATAAGCCTTTGTGGACTCCCTCCGCTAGGTGCAAAGAATATTGCGTGGAACTGACTTCGCTTATTTCGCGAAAATCGTACTTTATCATCGATTTAATACGGCACTCTATGCCGCAAAAATCCCATCTCGAAGGAGACCTAAATCACTCTTAATATATAGGAGGGAGGACGGAGGCAAGCCGCGCTGCTCGAGCCACTTGATCGGCGGCAGTTTCCGTCTCCGTTTCCGGTAGTTGTGAAAGAAGCTATTTTGAGAAAGAAATATGTTGATGGATGAACGAGAAGAAAGAAAATCAATGATTTAGTACGACCAGAAGAGAAACCCCCGCCGGGCTCTCCCAGCAGGTGATGAAATATTATAGACGTCTCGGAAGTCTGATTTCATGAGTCAATGTCCGCACAAGGATAGAGGTTTGCACGGAGAACAACCAAATGGAAATTACATGAATAAATCAATCACTATGCAATTATTCCTGTCATTTCCCTTGAGCGTCTTCCTTGCACATCTTGCCTCGTCTCTTGGAACAGACGGGTCAGTTAATGGGTCTTTTCTGCAAGATTCCATTGCTGACGCTAGGTCGCCTGACACGAGAGTACTCTTTAGCCTCCATTTACTGAATTAGGAGAGTCAAGTCCTCCGAAATCTTAGTGGTCCATCTTTTTTTTGGCTCTCTACCTCAAAGAATGCTGGTGTAGTGCTCATGCGATATCTATCTCAGAGCCACATTCTCCCTTAGACCCAGGTGCACCCTATGTTGCGACGAGCAGGAGTGGGATCCCTCCTGCCTTCTTTGTACCGCCCCATTATCGTAAGCTCCTTAGGAAGAGAGATAAGAGGGCAATGATGATAGCCCGATTCCTTATGTCGTGGTTTACCCTCAGTCGGCTGATTACTCTAGCTAAACCGATAACTAAGAGTACTTTCAAGCCCATGACGGAGCCATCGGCCGATATCGAATCGGTGAAGGCGCAAAGAATATATAGAGGGAAAACTACATCGGCTTTTCCTTCGGTACCTCCCAGACGGAAAAAAGCTTCCTCTGGAGCTTGGGATCTCCTGGGTTCCATCCTTTAAGTCCTTACCGAATAATCAGGACATTCTTAATACCTATATGGGTCGACCTAATCAAGCAAGCATCTTTACTTGTGTAAAGTATGAGATTGCAGCCTTCGCTCATATAGTTAACAAGATAGACTCATTACCGGATGGATTCTTTTCGCCGGGCATCCTTGCCCGAAAAGGCTTCGTCAATATTCTTTTCACCTTTGATACTCGGTTCACATCCGAGTATGCGATTAGATCTCTTCGCGTGGTATGAGTTTGTCCTGGGGCCTCAGTTCGCCAGCGTCCTGGGAGCCTTACAAGATCCCTGCCTTTCTTTTCTTGCCTCAGTCCTAGAAATCCATTCTTTTTTTTTGTGTGGACGACTCTCTTTGAGCCTTGAAGGCGCGGGTAAGAGACGCATATTTGCTATAGGAAACTATATCAAAGAACGTCTCCTTTACCCGGTCCACCAGTGGGCCATGGATCTTCTTAGGTCCATACCTACTGATGGAAGATTTAACCAGTTCGGCCCTATTGAGAGATTGTTGAAGTTGAATCTAGATTCATGCTTCTCCTTTGATCTCAAGAATGCCACTGATCGATGGCCATTGTCATTTATTTATTCAATGATGGTCCCCCGGGACCGACTCTGACATCATCGATCGTGAATTCCACACTAGGATTTCACATTTTCACCGTACAGTTGAAGATGGTGAAGCTCAAATCTGTTCTATCCTTCGTGTGTGGGCAACCCCCACTACGCGCTTATTACGCCTCTTGGGCTCTCTTCGCTCTATCGCACCATTTCTTGGTGTGGATGGCGGCGGATGACGTATATCCCACCTCAATACGGCGCTTCACCCGGTACGCGCATTCTCGGGGATGAGATAGTCATCGCTGATAAGGCTGTAGCCAGCAGATAGCAAGAACTGCTTAAGAAGCTCGGGGTGACCATCTCACTTGGTAAAAGTGTGATATGTGAGACTGCTTTCCTTTGAGTTTGCCAAGCGGTTCTTTGCAGCAGATAGATAGGGTACCCCTTTGGGATGTATCTCCTGTCTCACTGGTTGATCTTGCATCTGCTCGATCAGTCCAGGGTGTCTGCCAATTGGGCCAAGGATACAAGGTCAGCAAGCCTAATGTAATGTTCCGCTTATATGGGGCTGGTTACCGTGTACGTTCACGGCTATACTCCTCTAATCGCTCTAAGAAGGTGGGAGCGATTATGGGTAGCAGCCACGAAGCCACCGGGTTCATCGCAGGTACCACTGGAGTGGTGGATTGGAAGGGGCATGCCCCTCAATCCTTATCTCCGTGGGCAGATAGTTGCGATCTTGCTGCGGGAACTGAACTAGAGCTCAGGAAGAAGGCAGCCCTCAATCCGCTTATGAGAACTGAACTTCACGATTGGACGGCTAAGCTAAGCACCAACTTCCGCGCCCTGAAGGATAGGACTCAAACTTTTGATCTTTGAAAGGAGCTTGCTTATTCAACCGAAAGAGCTCCTGCTTATGGTAGTGGATAAATGGGGTGGACATGTATCTGCTGCCTCTGCTGCAGCTGGTGGACCGATGAAAGGAAAAGGGGGCGAGACTGTAGGATAGGAAAGAAGGTCAGCGAAAGAGCTTCAGTAGTTCTTTTCTGCATTTCTTGCTTAGTTCCCTTCCCTCGTTTACTGCTTTCCGAGAAGAAGATATGCCTCGGTATTCAATTCAATAAAGTAGGGCCTTCCACGGCGAGTTTAGGCTGAGGAAGATTTTCTCTTTCTTCCATCTAGTTCAGAGAAGCAAGAAGAAGAAGGAGGTTCAGAGAAGAGTCTTTCTCCGATAGCTACAGGCCAGAGCCCCAAACTCTGAAGATATCCCAAACTTCTCTCTCCCTACCGCTACCAGTCAAGCTTATTGGATATGGAACTTTTCCTCTCTTGAGGTCGGGGTTGAAGAATCAGGGTACTAAAGAATGGGTTCAGCCTTTAGCTACGGCTGTTGGAGCAAGTCATAGCAACCTAAACTAAAGAAAGCTGACTGCCTCCAGGCAGGAGCGGAGCCACTCGACTTCTTAGGAGAGGAGCGAAGGTACTCGTAGTTTCAGATATAGGAGAGGATCAAAGAATTTGAGACTGATAAGGAGAGGAGCGAAGGTACTCGTAGTTTCAGATATAGGTTATAGGTTCAGAGCGAAGGTACTCTACGAAAAAAATATAGGAGAGGAGCGAAGCCACTCGACTGAGGTTAGGAAGGAGAGGAGCGAAGGTACTCTACGTTTGAAATATAGGAGAGGAGCGACTCGACTGAGGTTAGGAAGGTTCAGAGCAGAACCCACCTCAATCGTGATTCTCGGAAGGAGGGAAATGAGATCAGAGGGGATTCCCACTCTCTTCTCTGGCTAGGATGTGACTTCTATGGCATTAGTTCCATAAACAAGTCCCATAAAAAATCAATGAGTATTTATTTGAGGTTTGGAAGACCCTAGTTTGAAAGAAAGGATATCAGTTTCAGTGGAATGAACAAGTCCAAGGAGAGGCTTAGTGGAATGAAAAAGTCCTCCGACCCGTCCTTCTTAGTTCAGTGATTGAATCTACCATATTCACAAGTCCCGCAACAAGAGGTTAATATGGAAAGCCCTATTTGCTTTTAGTGGTCTCATTGAGAATAAAGTCAAAGACTTTGCGACATCTGGACCTTTGTTTTTCCTTCTACGTAGTTTCATTTCTACCATATTCAAGAAATAGTAGGGTAGATTTCAGAGTCCTTCGCCTACTACAATCAGTTCTCTTAATCAATGAGACCGTCCTCTTGACTCTCAAATCCGGAGGCTCAAAGAATGATCGAGGTCTATACTTTCATCTTCTTTCTGCTCAAATTCTTCTCACCTTGTTCATTGAGGAGCTTTTTCTTTCTCCATATGAACTTCTTCTTCTCTTTTTTGTTGAAAGCGCAACTATATCCAAAGGGGTACCCTGGATATAGACTGCTTTGAAGCTAGGATAGCCTCCCCTCCATCGTACTAAGGATCCGCCTTGTCCACCTCTGAAAGGCCGACTAGGAATTTGGAATGAGGTGGCAAGCAAATTCGAACTTTTCTATTAGATCAATCAGCGGTTGCTTAGGCCGGTTCATGACTTGGCAGGATCCTTTCGAAGTGACCGATGGATCTTTGAATTAGACTACAGAGCTTGGCTTGATCGGTTGATTGGCGAGCAGTTGCTAGATGGCCTTGAGTCCTTCTATTCTAATCATTTTTCAAGAGTCCTTTGCCTCTATCTAAATTCAGCACTAGCTTCTAATGTAATCGGACTTTGAAAATAAATAGAAAGAGAGGGTCAAAGAATTTGAGTTGACGATCCTAGTGTGAGTGGATGCCTAGTTTGAAAGTCTTGCCACTTGAGGGCTTCCACGCTTCTGGCTGACTGTAATAAGGGCTAAAGAAGGATGAAACAAGGGATATGAATGGATGGTCTTTCCTCTCAATCGAGTGGTGTATTTACTAGCTTGAAGATCAAGAGGTTTTTTCCGTAAAGAAAAGATTTGGCAGATTCGGCCAGTTCCGGGCGTAGTAGAAGTACCTTTCCGTGGTAGTTTAATTCTCAACCGATGAAGGGGGAACAAGCTGGGCCTGCAAATGCCCAACCCGCCGCTGCCCCAGAAGCTCACTGAATCACCTCGCTGCTGGGGCCCAAGAATTTCAATCATGAGGTAGTTGGGGGGGGGAAGGCAGGCGTAGAAGATATAGTGCTAAGCCTTTTGTCGAGTTGGAGCGAATGAAATGGAAACCTCTCCGCAACGTCTATAATATTATAACCTCGTCATTCCAAATGGGTGATTTGACTTGCTTTCAACCCTGATCCTGAACATCAAATCCATCCTCGGGTCAAGGCTGCGAGACGGGAGTCAGGCGAGGGAAATCGACCCCACTACGCAGTTTCGGCTCTCGTTTTCGTTGTGGAAGTTCAAGTCTGAGTTCTTGAAGGTTTCGCTCCTGCTCTTTCAGTTGCTGCTGAGGCTGCTATCTCTCTTTTTCCGTCGGCCTTATTTCTTCATTCATTCTTTGACTCCCAGTCGAAGTCTTCCTCTTTATTTAGAACTCATGATTCAAGGTTCAAATTCACATTCCAAGAAGGAAAATGGTACGTTCTCAAATATTAGGCGAGGGTAGCTCGACCAGCGGCAGCAAAGGGAAAGACTGAAGAGGTGGAAGAAAAGGCTCGGGAATAAAGGGCTCGCCCCAGGAAGCTCAGCTTCGAGACCGACTACGCGGTAGGATCGGAAGTGAAGGAGCCTTCCTTCCTCGCCTTTGGGATTGCTTTTCCGTCTTGCACTTCGTCGGTCGTGACCACTATTGCCTCAGATCTCTTTCCTGGCTGATCTCAAGGTTTTTGATTTCGAAGCTCAGACATCTCAATCCAAGTTCAAAGATCAATATGCCCTTATTTAGGCGATGAGGATATTCAAGACCCCTCAACCCTCCAGACTGGTACTTGGGGGCAAGATCAGATATTTATCTGACTTTTGGAGATCTAGGGAAAAAGCCCGTTAGGAATAATATTCTTTCTTCTATCTTCTTTCTCTTTCTTTCTCTTTCTTCTTTTCATTGAAAAACCCCGCCCCGGGGGAAAACTCTCTAAAGTAGGGTAGGTCGGCACCAGATTGGAGCTGTTGAGGCTACGGTTGTGGCTGAAGAAGTTGATCAAGATCAGCCTGTTGAGGGGATCGATACCTAGTTTACTCGGAATCGGAACCTGGAGCTAGACGTGACGCATACTATTTTCAAAGTCAAAAGAGATCAAGGCAAGAACGAAGATCAGTTCTTAGACTAACTAGCCCAGAGCGTCTGGGGTTGAGGAAAGCGACCGGATTTACCGCTTCCGTGGGTGGAAGCAGCGTCAAAGACAGAGTTTACTCGGAATAAGTGACTTCAAGGCGAGCAGAAGCAAGGGGACAGACTGAGGAAGAAGCAGTGGCTGTAGCCCCACTACGCGGTTCTTGAAGAAGTTGCTCTCGTTCTTCTTGCAAAGACATTATTTCATCATATATGAATCACGAGTAGAATCCCAAATGCTGGCATTGAAGGAGAAGACTGTTCAGGGCAAAGAATTTGCGAGTGGAAGACCGGGAAAATGAGATCTTTTCCCCGCAAAGTCAGGTCTTGAAGTTCTTATCTTATCTTTCTTTCATTCTCAGTTTCGGAATAAGCCTCATCCAGAGTCCGCGCGAACTCAGATACAATGAGTTTAGCAACAACTACTATTTAGGTAGGGTGCCGGAGCAGCTTTCCCGGAATAGGGCATTTACTCAGAAAGAAGAAGTGCTGAGTCAGTGGAATAGGAATTAGAGGAAGAAGCAAAACTAGATAAATCAAATAGAAGAAAGAAAATTCCAAAAAACTAGACCATAAATAAGAAACTCGTAGTTGATTTGACTTTATTGGGTTTGACTTTTTTTTGGAGTTTGGAGTTTTGATTCTTGCTTGGTTCTTTGGAGAGGGAGAAATGAAAGAGAAAAGGGATCGGTTGAGTCAGACTTGGAACATAAAGCAGAAGTAGTCTCGGCAAGAGTACGAAAGGGTGGCGGGTAGGAGCTGCTGTAGCATTTGTAGCATTCTCCCCGCTCCGGGGGGGCCATTAGTTCGAGATCTTGGGGGATCGTTTAGCGACCTAGTTGACCCGGGAATCCGTCTACTTAGTTTGGCAGAGGTCTCTCCTGTAGAAGATAGGTTATCAGCAGCTTCCCCAGAAATAGGAGAGCGAAGCAGCTAACCACCCTATAATGAAGGAGTTTCATGAGTACTCTAATAGAGGTCACAAGAATGAGA
>NC_066861.1:30403502-30427488 GCF_025177605.1 Cucumis melo | reverse complement strand
CAAAAGGAAAGGCCTAGGTTCAGGCTAAGAGGAAGAATTCAGTGTCGGAAAAAGAAAGTAGAGGCAGACTGGTACAAGCGAGTTGGATCGGGCCCTTGCTGCTATCCACTGAAAGAGTCGTATTCGTCGTTGAGTAAGCTAGGACTAGCCTAAAGCTAAGATACAATTTTCGTCATTCTTGCATTCTTTAGTTAGTAAGGAAAAGAGATCAATGAAGAAGGCTCAAAGAATGATCGAAGCGAGTGGAAGAGCCTAATTAAGCTACGAAGGCCCGAAGCGAAGCGACTGTGAAGGAGTGCATTATGAAATAGCGAGAAAAAATCAATGAACAAAGGCGCAAAGAATATTGCGGAAAAGAAAAGAAGCTCATTAACTCGAATTCAAGAAGCTCAAAATGGGAATTTTCATCTTTGTGCTAGATTTCAGACTCAAATCCAAGAATCCCAGAAAATGCTAGGGCGAGACTGGTCCGGAGGACTGATTCATAAGGCAGTCATGAAAAAGATGTAAAAAAACGACTATTATCGGTCCGAAGGTTATGAAATAACGAGAAAAAAAACAAAGAAATTCATGAATTTCGAATTCAACCTATGAATTTTTGTAATCAACGACCTTGTAATCCTTAGCTCAAATTCAGAAAAAGCTAGGTTTTGGGCCTATAAAGTAGCAAGAAATCATTCAAAATCTTGAATTTTTTCTCTATTATCGTTAAATAGAAAGATTCGAAAAAGTCAGATTTAGAAGGAAAAAAGACGGGAAAAGGCAATGAAAGAATCAAGCCTATCAAAGAAATGAACATTGTTTGATTCTAGTTCTAGTTTCTGGTCCGGAGAAAGAGAGGAGAAAGAAATGTTTTTCACTCAATTATCGTTAAATAGAAAGATTCGAAAAAAACTAAGAAAATGCAAGAAAAAAGACTCAAAAGGCGCGAAGCCTATTTATATCAGAGACAAAGTCAGGAGTGCAAGGGGTTTCCGTGAACTTTCTTATGATGGGAAATCCTTGTTTGCATTTGCGAGACACATTTCATTCTACGAAATACCACTTCCTACTTCCCCATCCCGAAGCCCAATAAAGAAAGCACTACGCGGGACAAAGTAGATTCCCAAACTCAAAAGGAAAGTGGACGAGGCGACCCAAGGCAGAGGCATACTCTTTCAGCAGTGTCCGAATTCGCTCTTTCGGGCTGATAACCTTTCGATCCAAAAATAGATCGCACTACGCGGAAGTTCCCTTCGGTATTAATGATTGAGAAAACTATCTAAAACAAATGTATGCGAAGCGACTGCCCACTTTTTGAAAAGAAAGAAAGAGCACATTCCCTTTTGCATCAAAATTCAATTCCTTCCTTTCACTTCTTTCACCTTCCTCTTCTGAAACCTTCCACTAGGCTTTCTTCTTGTTGGGACTTGTTTATGGAATTTCATTCTTGCGGCTCCCATAAGAAGAGATACATCAAAATTCAATTCCGTATTATTTTGAGGTTTAGTGGCTTTCCTCTTGAGAGATTATGTCTTTCTCAAATTCTGATCGCCTTGTTCGCAAATTCTTTGCCTCCTCTTCTCTTTTGATAAGGAGACCTCTTTAATTAAGCTAATCTGGACCTTGATTTTTTTGAAATCAGAGTCTTTACAATCATCAAGACCGTCCGAAGGACGTAGGAGGACGTAGGAGCTTAATCAAGGGCGACTGATCAGTCGCTTCGCTCCGTCCGAAGGACTTGTTCAATCCATATTACCGCTTGCCTCCCTCCTCTTGAGTTCTTTATATTCCACTCAAACTCGTTCATTCCTTGCTTCAGACTCCTAAGGACTATATGGATAAATCAGTCAAGAGGACGGAGGACGGTCAAAGAATTTGACGCTTGGATGAACTTTATTCAATGATCTTTTGTAAATCATAAAGACCTTTTGACTCGTCCGAAGGACTGATTTCTTTATCCATATTGTCTTGTAGTGCCGTAGGTTAAGCTTTGCTTCTAACCTCTCCTTCGTTCTATTTAGCTCGAGCCTATCTTGCGCTCCCGCTAAGTCCTACTACGTCCTTTCTTCTGAACTTATATAAATGCGCTTCGCTTCTAGCCTTTTCTGACTTGAAGTAGGTTTTAGTAGGCTCTCTTATTTGACTTTGGATAGGCTTTCCCCTATTAGCCGTTTTTTAGGTTGTTCTGACTTTGAGTAGGTTATTTGGAGCATATTTCTTCCCTTTGTCACAAAGGAATTGCCTAGTGGATGGATAGAAAATAGATCAATCGGCCTTAGGCCAAGTCAGAACCATTAATAGACGGGTATCTCCTAAGGATCCCCCGTCGGCCCAGGATGAATGGATAAAGAAGAAAGGAGTCCTCCGTTTTAGATTTAGAGTCCTACGGATAAATCCTCCGGACGGGTCATTCTATTATTTATGTAGAAAGAAGAGATGTAGCCGAGCTTCAATTCCATAAACAAGTCAAAAGGACCAGCAGCGACTGTGAAGGAGCGAAGCAGAATCAAGCTAGGAAGGTTCGAAGAAAGTCGACTGATAAGGAGAGGAGAGGAGCCCGACGATTAATATTAATAGAGTTAGAGTTGCAGGAAAAATCAGGTTCGAAGAAAGGAGACAGGCACCTGGTTCAGTGCGGATGAAGTGACCCACTACGCGGTTGCAGAGGGTGCTTTCCCTTCTTCTTGCTGAATTTCTTGCTTATGTGCGGCTACTAAAGGCTGAATTTCTGAATTGACTGGGATTCTAATTAAGATGTTTGTGACTCGAAAGGACTCTTATTTGACTAATGATTGCACACGTCTTCCTTCAACCGTCCATCCATTCCATGAAAAGAAGGAGGTAAATCAGGGCATTCGCGGCAGTCATAGGGAAAGGCCGAAGGACTCAAAGACGAAGTGACTGGTCGAGAAGACAGGGGAAGTTCTCCCCGATCACAAAGATAGTTGTAGAGGCAGATTCATGTGCCGAACCGCCATAAAAGATAGGGAGGGGCAGGAGGAGCTCTTTCACGAGCCGATCTTCTTCTTCTTCTTTCAGCTGTCGATTCTTTGAGTTCTCCTTGTTCCGGTTTCAGACCCGTCCTCAGTCGCAAGGAGGAAGGAGCAAAGAATTTGCGAAGCGAAGGTGCCATAAGAGAGGATAGAAGGCGCCATAAGAGAGGATAGAAGGCGGAATTCAATATGCGGGGGATTGAGAATAGGGAGTTTTTCAGTTATTATAGAATAAGAGTGATCATTGGAAAGGGAACTAGACAGACTTCCACTTCGCATGAGTAAGCGAAAGCGAAGCGCTATGCCGGCGCGAACCTCTTTCCTTATTCCGAAAAATTGCTAGAATAACCTCAAGTCCGTTGAATACCTTTCATCAGAGGTCGAGAACGAGAAGCAAGGCAGAGAGGAAGACTTTGAAATAAAGAAACCTATCCAGTTTCAAGTAGTCTTTCTTCATCCGCAACTCCATCAAAAGATCATAATATCTAAAAGACGTAGAAGGTTTTCAAAGACAAAGATCAAAATTCAATTAGTTCCACGCATATTTCATTCCGCCTCCAAAGAGTCAAATTCTCTAATGGATAGGCCTTCTCGCAATATTGGAAACCTACTTCGATAATTCAGGCTCAAGACGAGGGGGAAAAGGTAATTCATTAATGAGCCGACTCAGGCTCGGGTCTGCCTCGTTTACGTGCTGCAAGAGATATACTTCTTTCCGATCTATCAGAAAGCCTGATAGGGGAAGTGGGCTCCTATAGCCTTGCGCTTCTAGGCCTTCCGCTAATCGTACTTCCTTATTACCTGATTATTTAGATCACCAATGGAAATTCAAGGCTGCATTGGGGCAATTCAAAGACTTTGAATTAGAGAAATCAGTCTATTTGCCATAAGGAAAGAGATCAATGAAGAAGGCTCAAAGAATGATCGAGGAAGAGAGAAAGAAGAAAGACAACTCATCTGGAGCCTTTGTTTTTAGCTAATAGGTTCAAAGAATATTGACGAAGCGAGTGGTCACGAGCTTATGTTCATAAGAAAAAAAAGCCTATCAAAAGGAGCCGAGAAAGCTACTTATTCTCCGACCTTCTGCTAGGATGGTAGCCGTGCTCCTGCGGTAGCCCAATAAGAATCTCCACTTCTATCTCTCGGAGTCCCTTTCTCGGAGCTCCGCTCCCTCTCTTCTTGGAGGAGCCTATCGTATAGTTGGCTCCACTGTCAATATTCTTTGACCCTCTCGATGCACTGAAAGAAGGTTCAAAGAATTTTCAAAGTACCTGACTTTTTAGAGTTAGCTGCTAAATAAGAGGTGGAAAAGAGCTTCCTACTCTTCCTTACTTACCTGCTTTAACTATTGGCGAAGATGAGCGCGCACCGGTCAAGGGGAAAGAGGAATTCGCACATCTGCTCTTCCACCTCCTCTCTAGAGCTAGTTCGGGGTACCTTCTTCTTCTTGTCCAGACATTGGGTACGTTAAAGAAGATTTTCATCATCTTTCAGATCTTCTGCATGTCCAGACATTGAAGAGGATCCCAGAGGGCCCAGCTAATTGCTTAAAGCCGTAGGATTTCCCTCCACAAAGGAGTCTGACCTTTCGGCCCTTGTTCATTGATTGCTTTCCTTGCAGCCGCGGTATGGATATAGCTATCGTCGACGCTTGAGAAAGAGTAGCAGTTTTCAGGGACCACCACCCCCCCGACCCTTACCACACCTCTCGTGTGACCTCCTTATTTGTGTATTCCCGCGATTGATCTAATAAGATTCAAGGGCTAGTTCGGTCGAAATAAT
Organism: Cucumis melo; assembly: GCF_025177605.1. Taxonomy (NCBI): domain Eukaryota; kingdom Viridiplantae; phylum Streptophyta; class Magnoliopsida; order Cucurbitales; family Cucurbitaceae; genus Cucumis; species Cucumis melo. Next base: position 30,422,731 of record NC_066861.1, on the reverse strand, counting down.
GAGACACTCCCCGGCTTGGCCCCAGCGCTAAGGGGGTCTTTTGCCTCTATATATCGCCTTTGAACCTACTCTGACGGGAGACCCGCCCTGCATACCAACCTCTCGCGGGAGGGTTCTTCTCTGCCGATTTCAGTTATGCTTTCGGCAACTGAGACTGAAGACTGAGAAAGAGAGACTGAGTACTGCACCTCTGGGACACTTCTTCCTAATTAGTAGGCGGTCGACTTCTTGTCTCCCTGCGGAATAGTTCTTTCTTTCTCATAGAATAATGGAGTTTGGCATGCTTCCGATTCCCTTCCCCTTTGTTGTCCGAGCGGGAAAGCAGAAGGATCCGATCTCAGTCCTATTCTATCCCTCGAGCACTCGGTTCAAGCTGATAACCACCTATCCTGAAAACTGAAAGTGAGAATGAAACCTCGAATTCCCTGTAAAAGAGTACTCCCGCCGGCTCCCCTCCCACTCCATTCGGTGCATTTTTCGCTCCTTTTGAGTCTGATTTACCGCTCCGAGTGAGTCTTTCTTCCTTGCTTGGACGGACCTTGAATAAAGAGTCAAATCGGGATAAATCCAAGTTCTCAGACACGCTATACTGGGAATGAATGCCTGGCTGGCTTTCTTCCTTCGCTCCTTCTTCATTCTGAGTTTCATCTTTGATTCATGGAGAGTGAATTCATTAATTCAAAGAATGGCTGGCTAAGTAAATAAAAGAGAAGAAATCAGAATCGCTTGACTGATTCCTTATATCTTCTTATATCTGAACCTAGCGCCCCGTGGGAAAGCCCGCCCCATAAGAAGAGATAGGGGAACCGGAGGCCAGAACCTAGCTTTCGATATTATCTTATCTTCTCTCCTCATTTTAGAGATTATCAACAAAAGAAGCGCAACTTCTATTTTGATGCCTTCTAAACCTACGGCATCACCGGAGGCAAGGCGCGAAGCGACCTGCCTTTTTACGATAATCAGTCTGCTCCGCGCAAATCTAATTAAACTACTTCGGACGAGTGTTAACCTACTAAAATCAAATAAAGATCGAGCCTAGCGAATTATCTTTTAGTAGGTTTAGAAGAAAAAGATCAAGCCCTTGTTCATTGAGTTGAGCAAGCCTAGCGAAGCGAAGCCACGTATCAATGTAGAAAAAGGAAGAAGAAGAGAAACTGAAGAGAAATGAAACTACCACGGACCGGTAAAGGGAGAGGCATAATATAAGGATAGGAGGCAAGGCTCTCAAAATAATGGATTGATAGGTCCTTCGGGACTGGTCACCTGGACCTTTGTTTTTGTGGCGGGGAATGATCGAAGAATTTGAGTCCGCGGAGTGGGAATTTCCTAGGCTTGAATTTCTTCTTGTTCTTTGATTTCGGCTAGGGCGTCCAAAGAAGACTTTTTCTCATACTCAAGAAAGACCCCTATCTCTCCTCCCCAACTCTGGTATCTGACCCGACTCAATCAGGTATCGCCTCCTCCCTCTGAGGCTTCTCGGGCTAAGAGAGAATACGATGAGAATAGTTAGACAGCGAGAGCCACTGCCGAAGGAGCGCTCTACTCGGCCCGGGAGCTTCCCCCCGTCAAAGTCGAGCCACTATTTTTTCCTCTGACTTCTGCTTTGATAAAGAGATCCGATTCCGAACCCCCATAAAGAGATAATATCTCAAATCTGATCATGGAATAGATTTCTAGGATAGGGCTTTCGTACTGATTTTAGGTTCAGAGAAGAGGATCGGAGATGAATAAGAGAGTCAGCTGTCTCAGTTTCATTCTCTGGTCTATCCTGGAATTCTTTTTCTAACTCTGAGAATGATAGGAAGTTGTCCGCCCTGCTTCGAGCACACCAAAGGCATAGGTTATTAGTCGAGACACTCCCACTCCGCGGTTATCAGCTGATAACCAACCCAGAGGTGTGAATACGACTACTTCTCAGAGCTATTCTCCGCTAGCTTGCTTACTTTGAATAAAGAGTTCGGCAGAGTAGAAAGAGATAGAGAAACAAGAAGAAAGAGGGGCTAGCCTATCTAGGCAATTCTGGTTCTAGTTACTTAACTCCCTAATATGTATTAGAAAGATCCGTCTCATTCTCAATTCATGAGTTTATAGGGAAGGATGAGATGTTCCGAAGCAAAGGGGAATCGACTAACTCATTTAAGTGGGGACGCGCCTAACTCACTCAGAAGTCGGTCGGGGTATTCGTTATGATGGTATTCTTATCATGGGTTCGGGACGAAGCGAGACATCAATAGGCAGGGGGGTAGGATACCGAATCAGAGTTCTCATCTCCTATCTCGAAATCAGGCTAGGTTTCAGTAGCTCCCCAATGTAGAAGAGGATCGGGTTCTTCAGCAGCTCTTTCCCCGGTAACAAAGAAAAGACCAAGAGGGAGAGGACGCATAGAGGTATGAAATAGACTTCTCAGAGGTGCGTGCGAAGCCTGCTGGGTGTCGGAAGAGGCAAGCGTCACAGACCGGCTTTACCGAATTCGATACCGAGTGGGCAGGGGAATAGGTTTCGGCAGATTCTCTCCTAAGAAACCCCGTATTTTGGGCATTCCAAGAAGAATTTGACATCAATCACTTCTTTTCTTCTCTATAATACTAGGTTTCATCTTTGAAGGTGCAATCCAATCTCTTAAAAGACAAATCTGAGATTGAACTCAATTCGAATACGAGGTATGAAGCGAGAAAAGAGTAAGCGATCCCCGGTCCGTGCGTCTTTCATTCCCGCTACGTGGGAGTCAGTCTGAGTCAGAGTCGCTTTCATCTGAGGCAGAAAGGCAATTTCATATAATAAGTATATAGTAATTGAGTCGATCTTGTGCAAGGAGAATCAAACTACGAAGGACAGGAAAGCAGCTATCCCAAGAGGCAGCGGCCGGGCCAGTGAGTATGTTTCAGAGTCGGAGGCAGTGGCGCTGTGTAAGAAAAATCTGCAGAAGTCTCGGACGAGAAGTACTCTAAGCAAGCGAAAGCGCGAACTCAGTTTTCATTCGTAGTTGAGGAAGCGTCATCAGTCTTGTCTTGAGGAAAGAGGAAGAAGGAGACCGATGGGGAGAGGAAAGTGAGCCCAGAAGCTATCACGTCGAAGCACCGTATCGGAGAGGTATGAAAGAGAGTCAGAGTCATCAGTCTCGGAAGTGAGTCAGAAAAGTCAGACATCCCGAGTTCACGAGTGGCTTGGGCAAAGGAAGACTATAGACTGGAGAACTTGAAGGATGAGTTCAGTGAGTATGATAAGAAGAAAGAGTCAGCCAGGAGTGGGATCCGCGGTTAGGGGGTCGAAGCCTCACCTTATTTATAGTAGGGGCAGGGTAGAATAGGACGGGATTGAGTAGGGTGATTTCTGATTCCGTATTCCTTAATTGTGAGAATAAGAGTCTGTGGGAATCTTTGAACTCAATTTGCAATAGAATATCAAAGATAATAGAAAATTGGGTCTGGACTCAACTGATTTTTCTCGCTTTCATAGGCATGAATCTCCTCACTCAAAGCAGAATGATATCGGGGGAAGCGCGAACTCAATAGGAGAGGAGGAAGATCCGGAGTCATACTTAGTAGGGGGAGTCAGTTTCATAGTCATTCTCTCTTGTTTCAGTCAGCTAACGAGGTCAAATGAGATCTTGGAAGCATAAGAAGATCAATCCTCAGATACAGGACGCTGCCTCCCAGCTAGAACTCAAAAGTAGGGCCCTCAATCGGAAACCTGATTTAGTGGTGTCGCCGGCCGACTTGAGTTTTCTTGGGAAAGGAGCAAAGAAAGCTGCTCTGTAGAAGCCTCAAAGAGTAGGAATAAATAAGTACTTAGCCTCCAGCGCGAACTATAAATATAGATAGGATTGGGAGCACGAGACCTTACCGATCTCTCATAAGCCTCAAATCCAGGAACTACTTATTCAACGAAAGCAAGAAAAAGAACTCCTTTCAACCGCACATATATAAGATATAGGGGGCAAGGGGTACAGCCACTGGGAGAACTGAGGGTAGAGGAGAGGATTTCAGTCTCTTTGGTCGACTCAATGAACAAGGGCTTGAATCTTCCTGTCCCGCACATATATAGATATAGGGGGGGTCGACTGATTTTCATTCCTCTGGATCTCCCGCTGGTACGGATGCGCCTTTGGAGCCAACCCACTACGCGGTTTTTCCTGAAATATGGGGGTCCCCGATCTGAGAGTATGAAAAGCAAATCTTTTCTTCGACTTATCCACCTGGAAAAGCAGGCTTGAACCCCTTTGCCTTCTATAAAGGAGTATTCTTTCGTCAATCTCTTCAATCTCGACTTTGATTAGAAAAGATAGAAACTAGAAATGACTACCCAAAACAAGAGATTTTACCCATTCCACCGGTCCGAAGGACTCAATCTTTGCGCTCCTTAATAGTCGCTTGGCTGAGAACCTTGCCCTAGGTTGTCTCGGAAGACCATTTTGCACATTCAAACTAAGAAATTCCATGAAATGGGCTGGGTTCATTCTCTAGTCAAGACACACAAGCCCGCTTCGGGTTAGACACAGACCAGGTTTTTACCCGTCCGAAGGACTCCTTCATTCCTTGCCCTAGGTCTCTCGATAAGCGGATTCTCAGCTTTTACCGAAGGGGGAATCCTAATCTGTGGAAAAAGAGGATGAAATGAGAGAGAGTTAGGAGAGGAGCGAAAGGGGCTCGACTGAAAGGAGAGGAGCGAAAGGGGCTCGACTGAAAGGAGAGGAGCGAAAGGGGCTCGACTGAAAGGAGAGGATCTTGAGTCCGTATCAGTCCTTGTGCCCTCTGAGGCTGATCTTGCAGACAAGTGGAAAGAAGCTTATATCAAGCTTAGTTAATTCACTCATCAATCTCATTCCCAAACAAAGTCATGAAATCGGGACTTATTAGAATAGAATAAGGGCTAGAACCCGGCTCAGACGAGGTTCTTTTCCCCCGCTTTTTCTACAATCCCAGAGCTCCGAATCGTCTTATCCTCTTATTGGGGGAGGAAGACGGACAGGAAGAAATAGCGTAATAGAAGAAGAGGTAGTTGTGGCTAAGTCTATCTTTCCCTTGTTCATTGACTTTCGAAAAACCAGGGGCCCAATAGAGCTTAGCCCTGAGTTGCCCTGAAAATATATAGGCGCACGCGAAGCCGGTAAACCTATGGCAGAGTAGAAAGCGATGGAGAAGAAGCTGAAAGTCAGACTTTCCATGAACTATCTACACAGTAGCCTAACGTAGAATAAAGACATAAGATCATCATTCTAATTCAGACTGAAAGTTCTAATTCCCAATTCACTCACTTTTGGCATAGGGAAAGAAAGTAGGCTGATTATCTGACGAAGGACTCTTCTTTCTTCCTTAAGTTTCAGACTCCTACGTGCAAAGATTGAACCTCTTTCCTCACTGAAATCGGAATTGAATAAGTCAATCCTTTGAATTAAGTAATTAATATGCCTTTGATATAGGGCCATAACCATGAATTTGACCTCTTCCAAGTCGCGCGAGACTGAGTTCAGGTTGGGCGGGACCTGCTTTCGGCAGAGTCAGAGTATGAATTCCCAAGTCAGAAAGGGGGAAATAGCGTGAGGAAGGGTTTATAAGAAGATCAATCCTCAGATACAGACGTCAAGTCAAGCAGTGATGATGACTATTAGGGCAGGCAAGGGAAAGCTAGAACATGGGAGAAGTCTAGATCTGTGAGCTAAGTGCGTATGCCCTCCCCTCATTCTGCCCGATCTCGTCAATGGCGCCCGGTCCGGAACCCCGAGGTCCGAGGTCGTGGGTTCTTCCACTATTTTCTATGAGACTAAAAGGGTACATCCGCTCAAGGTCCCAGTTTCGGAGCAAATAAGGAGGAAAAAAGAATTTGAGAAAAGCAAAGGCTGGAAAAGGGAAGTTGGGATCCGCCGTCAATTATCCCGAAGTTCAGTGGACGCTAGGCTGAAATGCTGAGTTGCGCCTACATTAATTACCTACTTTGACCGCAGAGTGGGAGCCTACTCAGTCTTTCTGATGCGCCCCTCTTTTTCATGCCCTATTTTTCTCCCTTTCCTTTGGACTCTTCGGAGTCAAAGAGAATGAAGAAAGAATGAAGAAAGACCTTACTTACGCTCATCGATCCAATTCGGAAACAAAGGCAGAGTGCCGGGTAAAGAGTTCCCGTCTTTCAAGAAGTTAGGGATCTCCGCCCCGAGGAGTTTTTGTCCCAGATTTGATGGATAATCCAGTGCATCCATTTTCTTTCATCCTCCCTTAGAATTGGGATTTGACTCGTGAATATCAACAAAGATCTTTCATGGCTTTCAGAACCGCGTAGTGGGATTTCAGAATCAGGCGCGAACAGCAGCCAAAGAACCTACGTTCAGCTGCTCGACCGGTCCTCCGGACTCATTCATTCCACTAACTACTCTCCTTCTGTCCCCGCTAGATCTTTCTGAAGCTGGATCGATCCATAGCATGATCTCTTTCGGCATCGGTTCTTGCAGAAGATCAGCCCGTTGAGGGGAATTCTATTGAGGAAGAGACTGAGTCCGCGCGAACTTCAAAAGTAGGGGAAGAGGAAGTGAATATGGATCAAAATCAGTCCTTCGGACGGGTCAGATGCTCGCCTTCCAGGATCGGAATACGGGGATCAGTCAGGAGTCACTCTTGCGAACGAAAGGGAAGTCGTCTTTAGAATAGGGCGGTCCGGACTCGGGTGCGTACTCTCAGTTTCGGAATAAGCGAATGACCAATGAACCAGTAGCCGTCCCAGTAGTCGTCCTTCCAGCTCTCCTTGCAGCAGCTCTTTCAGTCCCAAGGCGGATTTCAGAAATCAAAGGCTGAATGTCCTAGGGTACGAAAGCAGATTTAGGAGGAGCCTCATCTCTGCCCCAAGGCTGCATACATGAGGTTGAATCTCCGCTTCAAAGAAGAATAGGGAGGGCATCAGCTAGATCTCTTGACCATAGGCGTATTGATAAGTCTTTGAACCCCATCCATCTCGCGGTAATTCAGAAAGAAGAAGAAAGAAGTACGATTAGCGCGCTAACCCAAGGGCAGGGGAAGACGCAAGACCATACCTTGGTGGAGAGGAGTCTGTTTTCAGCTCTTTCTGGAGTCACTATTATAAGTAAGGAAGGGAAGAAAGCTATCACAAAGAGGTTTCGGTTGAATAAGCAGCCCTACTCATTCCCTATCTTCACCTTGGACCTCGGCACCGGCGAAAGTAATATGGAATTCAGGAGTCAAGAGGACGCGCGAAGCGGAACGCATATATATATAAGTTCAGAAGAGAAAAGGAGTCCTTCGGACGGAGTGGGGGAGTGCAACTCAGGAAATTCCACTACCACTAAGAGGACGGAGGCATCAAAATTCAATGATGAAGGTAAAGGAGGGAGCGGACTCCTCCGAAGCAAAAACAAAGGTCCAGGCTGAATGAATATAATATGAGTTCCTTCCTTCATTCCACTAAAAAACAAGTCCTTCGGACGTCCTCTTGACTCTACCGCTACGTGGGTTAAGAAGAAGAATCGTCAACTCCTTCTCCGCCTTGTTCATTGACTCCTTTTAGACAAATACAAAGAGAGATGCCCGTCCTTTTGACTCAAGATTCCATATTAAGCGAACCTCTTCCACTCGATCTCACTTCTATCCTTCTTTCGAGGCTAGCTTCTCATAATCTATGAAAATCGAAAGATTTCCACTCACTTCCTCCTCCGCAACTGGGACTTCTGTGCCCATTGATCCTCCCCACAGCCTTCTTTGTTCTAGCGCTAGTCCCCCCAACTCGGTCCTCTAAAGAAGAGCTGCTTAGTTTGCTCCGAGATCCCACCGATCTGCCTTCTTCCTCGGATGAAAGTGAGATTGGAAACTTGAACCCTACTTTCTGCTTGGACATCCCTTCGGCATACCGGTCTTATAGGCCTGTGACTACAGTCTTCTTACCGCTACGTGGGGAACCGATTAGGTTCAAGGGTTCTGCAAAGTTTCTTTCTTGGCAAGAGGGGCTCAATCAGTCGCTGTCTGATATAATCTACGGAGGAGGGAGGAAGCATAACCCCAAAGGTGATTAGACGCCGCGAAAGCTAAGATCACAAGGATTTGCTCTACGTCCTCTCTCGAGAAGGGGACTGAAAGCCGTCCGCAACCGGGTGAGGCATAGGGTGGTCATATGATAGTTATACCAAAAAAAGGATTGGTTCAAGGTCGGAGGTCATACGGTCTAAGCGAAAACAACTCCACGGCTCCGGGAGATTTTTCCAGTTGAGATGCCAAGGCCTAATTCGGACAAAGTAGACGTTCTTTACCTTTTTCTTCTTTATCCCGGTGAGATTCAAAGAAGAAAGCGGTGGGCATCCTTGGCGCTTAGTAGTGAGCACGAAAACCCGGGCTTTCACTCTCTAAACATTCCAAGAAGCAATAGGGCAGGGTTCAAGGCTCGGGTCCACCAGCAGAGTGAGTTGCGGCCTAGGTTGAGGAGGTTGCCCCTACTGCTTAAAGGAGTAGCTTTTTCTCTTGTACCTTATTATCTCGTCGGCTAATAGCCTATTTTCTCAATTTCCGAAGGTATTTCTTGATGTAAATAAAGAACTCGGGAACATACCTTCCCCTATTGGGAACTCTTCCTCCGACTGCGCTGCTCTACGGCTAGGGCGCCAACCCCGAACCTCCTATGTGGGGTTCCCTTTGTAGAGGGTAAAGGGCTTCAATCTTGAACTTTCTGGGCACCAAAGGCATCCTTATCTTCTTCTTGTCTTTTTCCCGTCCTACGGATAGGCTTTCTGGCTTTTAGTGGTCTCATTGATAAGGACATATGAACTTTTCTTTGAGCCTTAGGATCTTTGAGGTCATTCTCCTCCTACGGAGCCTCCTCTATTCACACACAAGTCCTCCGTAGCTTAATGCGAGCCCCTTTCGCTCGTCTTGACCCGAGCAAAGACATTTGCGAAAAAAGCACTAACCCGTCCTCCGGACTGGTCTCGCTATTACATAACCCGTCAGTTCTGAGGGAGTCTGACCCTTCCTTAAGACACGTGGAATCAATGAACTAAGGGTTGAGACTCAGACGAGTAGTCAAAGTTCTGGTACATGTACCAGTTAGTTTCAAGGTTAAGGCATGGAAAGAGCAATGAAAAGAAGAAAAATCAGGCATGGTACGTAAGCGACTCACTCCTGTTGCCGAATCGAGCGAGCGGGGTGGCTTGCTGTCTCTGTCTCCCCTCTACAGCTATGAGGTTCTGCCTTTCCTGGCCCACTTCTCCTTAAGTTACGTGGAAGAAAAGAAAATGAACTAAGCAACTGGGAAGTCAATAAAAAGAGTGAAAGGCCTTTATTTAGCCTTGGGACAGAGATCTCGCGATCATTCCCCGAAGTCAAAAACCTACTATTTTGAAGAAAGCCTAGCTACGTGGGTTACTTAGTCAGCAGACTCAAGGGTCCGACATTTCCTTTTCATAGTCTAAATACGACGACAAAGAAAGATGGCTTCTTGTATTGTACACGCACGGGGCAAAGAAAGAGGTGCACGATTGACTTTGCGCGCTCCATCCTTTCCCACTCCTATCCTAGGTAGGACCCATCTGAAAATTCTCTTTCTTTCTTTCGAAGATTCTTTGAGCCTTGTTATTAATGGTACGAAAATCTGCTCTTTATAGCCCCTCTCTCCTCCGCAGCTTTCTTTGCACCACCCGCTGTCTCGTAACTACTACGGTCGAGCAGCGGAACTCCTCATTCAGCCTCTATCTATAAGGGGTTCTGACTTGCACTCCTGTCTCAACCCTTGTTTCATTGATTCCTTGATTTTTGATTGACTCGTCCTCCGTAGTTGAATCTGGTCTGATAATGGAAGGGCGTAGAAAGGCTCCTTGGACTTTTTTTATGGAGTAGAAGCGGAGCGGAGGCTCAAAGAATGATCGAAGGAGTGGGAATCTGACTAGTAATCCTGAAGTTTCTTTTCATGTTCCTGCTATTCATTAACTACTACTAAGATTCAAGCCTATGGTTGGGTACTTCGGCTTCCTCTCCTTCTCTTTCTTTATTCCGTCAATTTCATTCCCCTGACCCCCACGTAGCGGTCGAGCAACTTCATTCCTCCTCTCCTCCTGTGGGTCGGTCGGCCTGACCTTCTTTCTTTGGTCGAGCGAGTGCCTCTAAGGCTAGATAGTGAGAGTCCTTGAATCCTAGCCTGTTCCGAAAGAAAGACAAATAAAGAGAGACCATACAGACCATTAAGAAGGAAGAGTCGAGCCTTTCTTCTTCCTCCCCGTCTGCTCTTCCGTGTGAGTAGGTTGACTTCCCCCCCGACCTGTGATTGAGTGATTGAGGCCTTTCCCGCGTAGTGGGCCTCATCCGATGCCTTATGGTGGGGACGCCCTCGTGTACCAGGATAATCCTCTTTCTTCCGTCTACCGCGGAGTGGGTTTTTGAGGGTATTTCATCCCTTCTTCTTCTTACTCCCTTTTTAGATGATATAGAAAATAGCTTTTCATCAGAATAAGAAGAGGAAAGAGAAAGCCTAGGGGACGAGAACAAGAGCTACTGCTACAGCCTCATCTCCAGAAAGAAATGAAGAAATGGAAGAACCGGCGGGGGACAGCTTCCTTTCCAAGAGAATACGAACCTCTTGATCAGGCGGGATGTGCCCTTACCGCTACGTGGGCTCCCACTGTGTAAGTAGAGCTTCTTCCTATTAAAGAGGACTCAGTTTCACTTTCTAACCTTCCCGGTGGAATGGATGGGGTTCTCCCCCTAGAAATAGCGTGTCCGTCCTTCTACACCTCTGTCTCGAAACTTCGTCCCACTTTAGCCTTACAGTCGAGCCGTCAACTCCTCCTCCGCCTCTCCTTACGAAAGTCAAGGAGTAAAGAAAAAAAGGCCTAACTTTTCTGGTTCAAAGAATATTGAGAATGAAGATCCATAAATCAAGAGTGAAAGGAAGAAGAATTGCATTTTGATGCTCCTCCTTCTTTTCGAGCAATCCGGAATGAAACTACCACGGACCGGAAGAAAGCTCCAGAGGTCAAAAAAGTTCAGACTTTGTTTATGGATATAAATCAGTCCTTCGCTTTAAGACGCCCTCTAAATGGGATAAAGAAGGAATCTGGACGTCCGGAGCACTTGTTCATTGGGCCAGGTGATCTTTGAATATTGAGAAGAGAAAGGGATATTGTTTGAGATGGAACTAAGATAAAGAAAATCAGATTGAGAAAAAGGAAATGAGAAAGTAGATGAAATAGGTAGTCAATGTTTCTGACTCAGATGGTCCGGAAGGCGCAAAGAATATTGCGAGAATGATCGAAAAAGGAATGAGAAAGCTTGATAAATAGAGGAAAATCTCTGATGACGCCTTATATAGCTCAAAGAAGATTTCGACCGTCCGGGAAGCACTTGTTCATTATGTTAATGGAACTTCAAATTCAGGCTCCATACAAGAAAAGAAAGGCAGGGATCTTGTTGAGAAGAAGATTTTCGGTTCATTTTTCTTTTTTCTCAAATACTGATCGCCCTTCTTTTGGAGGCATTATTCTTTATGTTAATGGAACTTCAAATTCAGGGGTCAATGAAATACCGCAATATTCAGAATATTATGCTGAAGGAGGTTCATTTTTGGTGCGAAGGATCAAAGAAAGCTAATATGGAATTTCGCAATATTCTTTGCGCCGTCCGAAGGTTCAAAGAATATTGACAAGACTCTTAAGGCTCAATCTCAGATTCGTGCTTCTCTTCAACATTCATTTTTTTGAACGAGGGCTCAAAGAATTTGAGTAAGGACTTCGCCTAATAAATAAGTGTAGAGTCACCTGGACCTTTCTTTGACGGCTCAAAGAATGATCGAAGAAGGAAAGCCTATCTTTGCTTAGGAATCAGTCGTCCTTGAATCATGACAGGGAAGTTGAGTACGAAGTCGATCTTAGTGGCTGTCGCTGCTCAATCGGAATGAGAAGCAAAGAAGCAGAGCGGAGGAAGAGGCTTTACCGCTACGTGGGGGAGAGGGATAGGAGTCAGAAAGTGAAAGTTGAATAAATCAACAAGTTCAAGCAGCCTAGAAAAGAAAGTTCAGTCAGGCTCAAAGTATTTGAGATGCTCCTTTGTCGGCGAAAATCAGATAAGACTCCGCGGTCGGCGATTGAATGAGAAATTGAAGTTGAAACCCCTTGCTGCTGCTTTGGCTTTCACTTTCCTTTTTGTGGATAAGTTTCTTTTAGAATAGCTTCAGACTTGCACTCCTGTTAAGGAGCTTCGCTTCTCCCCTCTCCTCTATTTGGAGGGTCGAGTTCTTTCATTGAATAATAATCGTCGGGCTCTGAACCTTATCAGTCGAGTACCTTCGCTCTGAACCTTCCTAACCTCAGTCGAGTGGCTTCGCTCTGAACCTTCCTAACCTCAGTCGAGTGGCTTCGCTCCTCTCCTATATTTCAAACTACGAGTACCTTCGCTCCTGAACATAAATAAGGAATGAGCTTCGCCCCTCTCCTTCCTAACCTCAGTCGAGTTCAACTCAAATTCTTTGACCCTCTCCTCTTAAGTCGAGCTCCTGAACAGTCCTTTCGCTTCGGGCCTCCGTAGCTTAATACGGGCTCATAAGTAGCTTTGGCTTTACAAGATCCCTGCCTTTCTTTTCTTGCCTTGCCTTTTTGATCAAATCGAGAGGGGTGAGATCCAGCAAGTAATCCATCCATAAGCATCAGTAAAAGCAGAAGCATATCCAGAAAGAAGCCGATACCAAGAGCAAGAAAGACCCCCGCTAATATCAAAGCATATCTGCCGATGATAAGGAGAGCAGTACCGATAGCACCAATAGCATCCCTTCCTCTTCCCTTTACTGGGGAGCCATCACCAGGGCCGATGATCCAACCCCATACCGAGATGCCCTTATGATGATGGGCGTGATCCATAGCCGATCTTGGCTAGAAGCAGTCTCCCTTTGAGTCAGTGTAAGCTTCGACGTTTCAGATCGATATTGAGTTCCATATCCTCTGACAGATATTCCAGATGTAGAGAGAGATCCAAAGCCATTTTCTCGAGATCGAGTAGCTCATACCCCTTATATCTCTTTGAAAGAGCAGAATGAAAGAGGATGAAAGAGGCCCACTCCGCGGTGTCCGACTATCGATGGCCGTAGCAACTGCCCCGGGTCCGTGGTAGTTTCATTCTCCTTCAAAAGCCACTTTAGTTGATGTGGTGTCCCAATCAATGTGCTCGGTGATGATGTTGTCATCGCTGATACCCAAGTTGCTTAAGTTTCTTTTCTCAATTAGGAGTTCAAATGTGCACCTTCGTTCAGTTCTTTCTGAGACTGAAAGATTTGAGTTTGCTAAGCGCTTTTGCTAAAAGGGTGGACGCATGGATTTTGATACCATGTCCGCTCCTTCTTTGCTTGCTTACCATCATCCATATGGTCTTCTTATTTTATGTCAAAAATATCCATGAAAAGGCAAAGATAAGGATGCCTTGGTGGGAGAAAACCACTGAAACTTTGATAGGCTTTCTTGACTGAAGTTGGATAGGCTTGGAATTTCTTCCACTTTCTCTCTTTCTTTTTCTTCCTCCTTAACATTTGTTAGTGGTCCCTTTTAAGACGACTGTAGGCTCCATAAGACAGAGGTATTTGTGGGATTTCTTTCGCTTCATTTTTGGAATGATCTTTGCGAGTGGAAGAGTAGAAATAGGGCATGGCTTTCTAGTGAGAAGAATGATCGAAGTAGTTCTATAGCTCATTCCTAGGGCATGTCCTCCGGACTCTCAGAAATCTGAAATTCAATGGATCTATCAATATTCTTTGATCCTGGACCTTGATTTTTTCAAATATGATTCATAGTCCTCCCTCCTACTACGTCTGATTCCATGAAAATAGTCTAGATTTTCATCCTTGCACGACTGATCAGTCGCTTCGCTTCGCGCACCTGGATACTTTCTTTTTGGACCTTTCTTTTTGCTCCTAAGGCTCCATAAGAATAAGACATATTGTTGAGAAAGAAGATTGAGAAATTTGAGAAAGAATGATCGAAGAATTTTCATTCTACGCGGCACGGAATCAGACTCCTACTACGGGGAGGAGCGTCCGGAGTAGTTTCATCTAAGAAAAAAGCCGTCAGTCCAAAGGAGAGGTCAAAGTCAAATCTCCATGATAAGGGTGGCGAAACTGCTGAGCGAGCTTGCCTTTCTTCTCTTTTCGTACTTCAGAATTCGTACTTAGAGTCACTCGTCGGCTTCTCGGGTATTCAAGGCCTTTCTCTTCATCCTTGGGGAATAGCTTCAAGAGCTGCAACGACGGCTTCAACGGACAATGAAAGAGGAAGTCAAGCAGCGGCTTTCTTTGCCTTTCTTGTTTGCATCTGAAAATGGACTACCCCTTTACCCGGTTGCATCTCGGGTGGAAGCAAGACAAATCCGCCATTCGTTAGTGAGAATGCACAATTTACTAACTTAAAGAACGTCAAATCAGCCCATTTTGCACGATTTGTGAGGCATTCATTATACGTTTAGGAAGAGGAAGAAACTTCCAAGAGGAAGCCTTTGCTGCTTTTTTCTGTAAATAGGTGTGAATCGGAAGTCTAAGAGTCACACAGTACGAGCTAAAGGACGGACGGGAGGGGCAATATAAAGCAGCCCCCACGCTTTTTCAGTGTGACTTACTCAACTCTTAAGAAGGATACGGAGCGCGGTAGAGGGATACTTTGTTTTACGAGAAAAAGGGGGAACTAGGCCCTCAGTATCTAGGGATCGAGGTGGTCACTATCCAAAGGGACAAAGTAGCGAGACCTAGAACTGAATGAGGGACGGACGCGCTAGAACTTTCTGATAAAGGCGGGGGAAAGCGAGTTCCATAAAGTGGAAGCGAGCAGTACTATTCTCAGAAGAAAGTATTCTCTCTTACTTGGGGAAGTGAATCTACAAGATCTGGCGGTTGCCGAGTGGAAGGTTAGAAGATTCTCGGGTTCTAGATAATATCATATCTATGTAGTAGGGGAAGAGTACTCAAAGAGTAACTCAAAGAGTCAGAAAGGGGGTTCGGAAGAGTTCCGGATGATCTCAACAAAGAAGCTAATTTCCCGGATTTTAGGCGGGGGATAGGGGTATGAAAATTAGCCTAAAGCTATCACTTTCAGTCTCCCCCCGCCCCGTGGGAGTCATCAGAAGAGGTGCGAAATGCGAGACAGGAAAGGAGAGAGATCGGAATAGTCATAGTAGTACTCAGTCTCAGTGGAATCTATCCATAAAGGGGAAAGAGAGACCAGCCGCTCCACCTTAATACTTAATAGAAGAAGCGCTTTTCCTGTACCAGATCAAGAGTCACAGCAAGCAGAGGGCAGAAGTTCCAACAAAACAAGAGGATCAAGCGGAAGCGCCAATTTCAAAGTAGGGGACGCCGCCTCCAGCTATCACTAAGAGAAATCAGTCTTTTCCAAGAGGAATGTAGTTTGCTCGACTCGCCCAAGTGGAGAGGGCGGAAGACGAGAAGAAAGAGTTGCTCGGGTCGGCTCTTGTAGGGCCTGATTGACCAGATCTGGGTGGCAGAAAGGTAAGAGACTGAGTCCCCACTCTGCGGTTAGAGAAGTTCTTCCTTAGTGGGGTCGGAAGCAGAATCAGTCTATCCTGATGAGGGGAAGGAGTTAGAATAGTTATTCCTCTCCGGCCTCTTTTCACTCCTTCCACTCAGGAAAGCCGTTGCACTTCATCTCCTTCCTTATTTACTTTCGGCATTCAAAGAAGAAAATCTTGCTAGTTAGGCTTAGAGGTATAGAACGACCTGAGGATAGAAGAAGCTTATCCGAGGACGATCCCAATACTGAGTCAGATCCGAGTTGGCTCTTGCTCTTTCACTGAAATCGAAAGGGCAGGAGAGGTTCAAAGAATTTGAAATTTCATAAAGACTGATTCTGCTAATGTGAAGGAGTGCAAGTTGACCTACTAAATAAGGAGAGGGGCTTTGACTCCTACTACGGGAGGAAAGGATAACCTTCTACACCGCTACGTGGGTTAAGAAGAAGAATCGTCAACTCCTTCTCCGCCTTGTTCATTGACTCCTTTTAGACAAATACAAAGAGAGATGCCCGTCCGAAGGACTATCCATCAGGGGAGGGCTGAATTCCATTTTCGTAGCTCTGACTTGAAAAAGAATGATCTTTGCGAAGGTTCAGCTTCATTCCTATATATAGTACTTTGTCTTTGTCTTAACTTATATCCATATTCACTTTTCTTTTGGATTCCTTTCTTTTCATTAATTCATCCTTGAATGAGGCCTTACGCTGACGAGCTTACCGATCAATGGATGAAGAGATGGAACTCGTACTGCTTCAAGAAGCGATCGTACTTATGATCTTCCCTCTCTCCGCAATATTCTTTGCACCTCTCTACACAAGACTGAAGGTCAATTTCTGAGACCGCATAGAAGACGCCTTTTACGATACCAAGAGGAGGAGTGAGCTCATGGTGGGTACCGGGGGACTTCCCCTTCTTGAGACAGGTAAGAGAGCTACTCCTGCTGCTTCCGATTCTTTTCTTTCCCTTTGAACCTCTCATCATGAGGGGGAAAAGTACATAATTCATCCTTTCGCCTGAGGCTAAGGCGCACCGATCAAGGGGTGAGCCAGCAAGCTGAAACTTCTTTATCTACAAACTTATTCTACCTTCCCCCCACGAAAAGAAAAGGTGGATCTTAGGAATTCCGCATCCGCAACTACTACCGCTCGGGAGGTTACCATAGATTGCTTTCTTCCAGTTCGATCTTAGTAGGTTATGGTCGAAACTTCCCTACTGAGTGATAGCTCTGCCGGCGCGTCCAAGAGATATGGGCCGATCCTCTTTCGTGACTCATACTAATTATTCAAGGGAGAGAGAGATTTGACGGGGAAAAGCATCCAAAAAGACTTGAAAAAGGCAGAATGGGAGTGGGAAAGTCCAGGTAGAATCCCCCAATGAACTTTGACCCAACTCAATTCACTCTTCTCAATAGAATATATGAACTCATATTCCCATTATTCAATTCTTGCATTGAAGGAGAAGAATCCATATATATAAAGGAGAACTCTCACGATTATCCCCTACGAGGGAAGAAAGGAAACCCCAGGCTGAGGAACCCCACCTCTTTCATCCCTTGAAGAAGAAGAGTCAGTCCCCCTTGAAGCCCCTCGTTGCAGTTTGAGGGTGGAAGGGTCCTTGCAGTTCTTCTTTCAGTAGATTTTCTTGATGAAATTGAATAAGAAGGATGCCTCATGAGAGATCGATAGGGAGATCTCAAAGCCAAGGCTTAAGGCGAGGCCTATTTATCGTCATTCCCCTCTATCATCTCCTTGAAAAGAAGAAAGAAGTACGCTTAGCAGAATCGAATCTCCGTTCAAGGTCAGACTCAGTCGCTCTATCTCACTCAGAAGCTTGACCCCTTCAGTCATTCGACTACGATCCCAGTTGATGCTTCAAAGTGCAAAGGCAGTTTAGGCCCACTCCGCGGTCCCCTGGATCTCCGGCAGAGGCTGAGTCATAAGCCTAGATATTCAGAGCTAAAGAACTTCCAGATTAAGAGGAAGGAAGTTGACTTTGATTCTATTCTTGAGAAGGATCGAGTCCATGCCAGACCTGTAAGAGTCACAATTGTATTCTTGAAACTTGCATGAATAAGGCCCTATAGAGGAAGGCACGTAGGATACCAAACTGACGAGTGAAGAAAAAAAGTAGTTCGACCAAGGAGAACAAAGTAGCTCGGGTCGGCTCGGCCTGCCGGATAGGTTCTTTCCTAGGATTATTAGTTATTCAGCTAACCCGTATCGAAATGAGTCACTGAACTAAGCAGAATAGGGGTCTTTCGGATCGATAACTATTCTAAAAAGGGAATGAATAAGCAACCGGAGGCAAGGGGCGAAGCCAAGCGACTATTAAGGAGCGCAAAGATTGAGTCCTTCGGACCAGTTTCATTCTCTCTTTTGGTTAGTGGTCAGTCAGTATCTCTTTATTGAAGAAAGAGACCGATCGGCCGAGTCAGAAAGTAGCTTTAGCCGTAGAGAGGATAGGTTGCTTCCCTAGTAGTCTACTCTTATTCCTCCATTTCATCAGACAGGGAACTTAAAGCGAGAAGGAGACGGAAGAAGCATAACATCCAGAGGCAGGATGAAAACTCTATTTTGTCGGGTCGGTCGGGGAAGTTCAGTCAGGTCTCTTGAGTCAAGCTCTCACTATTAATATAATATAGAGTATCTTGGAGAGCTAGGCTGCTTTGTTTACTCGGGATCGGAGCTGCAATAGACTGTATCGGAGGAGCTTGGGTGCGGCTGTGTAAGAACTTCAGTCATCAGGTAGAATAAGAAGAAGACTAAAAGGAGAGGAAGAGTCTTCCTTAGTAGGTAGGGTCGGTTGACGAAGAAGGAAGAAAGAGGATCCGGTCCGGGAGAGGAGCAAAGCAGGCATTGAATGAATATCTCTTTCCGAAGCAAGGAGACTATAAAGGTTATGGAATGGGAGCTGCTCAGTTCTTCCATAATCAAAAGAATCTGTCCCTGTAGCAATAGGAATCCGTCTCGGTTGAAGGAAGAAGGTTTCAGTTCGTAGAGTAGGAGACGAAAGAAAGCTAATATGGAAACTCGTCCGTAGTAGCTTAATTAGTCGGTCGGAGTCTGAAGACCGAAGGACTCTGAAAACCGTAGGACTAGTCTTTTTCTTTCCATTCCGAGTTTATTCCACTATTTGACATGAAATAGCGATTTGAGAGACTTTGATTAGAATACGATATTTCATCTTTTTTGACTGATTTGAGTTTCAAAGTTGCTGCCTTTTTTTCCCAGTCCGGAGGACTCCTTTCTTGTTTATGGACTGAGGTTCAATGAAATTTGAGGAGTATAGAGGTCAAAACCTTGAAAAATGTGCGCTCTTTCCCTAATCAAGGATGTTCAACCCCAACTTATTCTTAGAAAAAGAAGAAGAAAAGACGATCCTTCTCCGGTCCGTAGTAGCTTAATTAGTTGCAATATGAGTGTGCCGTAGGTAACTTGCCTCCCTTCCTCAGGTTATTATATGGACAGTCCTTCGGACGGAGGGACATTCTTTGCCGTAGGTTCCTTGCCGTAGGTTTTGTAGGGTTCTGCTGTAAGGCCTACGGTCCTGACTATTACAAAGATTAGTATGGTTCCGCTTCCTTCCTTTTCTTTTCTTCTTCTGATTATAACAACTAATAATAAGATAATCAAGTCAACTCAATGAACAAGGGCTTGATCTTTCTCTAACACAGTCTGACTCTTGATCTTAAAGACGGTAAAGCCACTTCGCACCTTCCCCATTCTCATCAGCTGGAGAGATTCGATGCTA
>NC_066861.1:30396547-30403402 GCF_025177605.1 Cucumis melo | reverse complement strand
ATGAGATAAATTATGATATTCATCAAGTAAAAATTATATGTATCATACGTAATCCATGATAATGTTTGCGAAAACGTAAAAAATCAAAGTATCTTGGCCCTATCGCATGAGTTAATCTGAAAGTAGATTGATTATCAAAATTCTGATAAATTATTGACTCATCTGGTATCTAAATATATAATTCATTTACAAATTTACTCGATCGAAAATTTATAGTCTTAAAAAAAAATTATAGATCCAATGTCACATTCAGTAAAGATTTATGATACATGTATAGGGTGTACTCAATGTGTCCGAGCTTGCCCCACAGATGTATTAGAAATGATACCTTGGGGCGGATGTAAAGCTAAGCAAATAGCTTCGGCTCCACGAACGGAAGACTGTGTTGGTTGTAAGAGATGTGAATCTGCCTGTCCGACAGATTTTTTGAGTGTTCGCGTTTATTTATGGCATGAAACAACTCGAAGCATGGGTCTAGCTTATTGATACGTTCTCTAAAAGCCCCCTTGAATACATTTGATTTCTTTTTTACCGACAAAAACTCGTGCTCGAAAATAAATATACATATATATATTTTTTTTTATTTTATTTTCGAACATGGGTTTTTTTTAGTCCAAGTGTATCTTGTTTTTACTACGAATTATTTTCCTTGGTTAACAACAGTTGTAGTTTTTTCCAATATTTGCGGGTTTATTACTTTTCTTTTTCCCTCATAGAGGAAATAAAGTAATGAGATGGTATACTATATGTATCTGTGTACTCGAGCTGCTTCTAACAACCTATGCGTTTTGTTATCATTTCGAATTAGACGATCCATTAATCCAATTGATGGAGGATTATAAATGGATCCCTTTTTTGGATTTTTACTGGAGATTGGGAATCGATGGACTTTCCATAGGACCCATTTTACTGACCGGGGTTTATCACCACTTTAGCTACTTTAGCGGCTTGGCCAGTTACTCGAGATTCCCGATTATTCCATTTTCTAATGTTAGCAATGTATAGTGGTCAAATAGGATCATTTTCTGCTCGAGACCTCTTACTCTTTTTTATCATGTGGGAGTTAGAATTAATTCCCGTTTATCTACTTCTATCGATGTGGGGCGGAAAGAAACGGTTGTATTCAGCTACAAAGTTTATTTTGTACACTGCGGGAGGTTCCATTTTTTTGTTAATGGGAGTTCTGGGTATCGGTTTATATGGTTCTAATGAACCAACTTTAAATTTTGAAACATCAGCTAATCAATCGTATCCTATAGCACTAGAAATACTATTCTATATCGGATTTCTTATTGCTTTTGCTGTCAAATCACCGATTATACCCTTACATACATGGTTACCAGATACCCACGGAGAGGCACATTACAGTACTTGTATGCTTCTAGCCGGAATCTTATTAAAAATGGGAGCATATGGATTGGTTCGGATCAATATGGAATTATTACCCCACGCCCATTCTATCTTTTCACCCTGGTTGATCATATTAGGCATAATTCAAATAATCTATGCAGCTTCAACATCTTCGGGTCAACGCAATTTAAAAAAAAGAATAGCTTATTCCTCCGTCTCTCATATGGGTTTCATAATTATAGGAATTGGTTCTATAAGCGATACGGGACTGAATGGAGCTATTTTACAAATAATCTCTCATGGATTTATTGGCGCTGCACTTTTTTTCTTGGCAGGAACAAGTTATGATAGAATACGTCTGGTTTATCTCGATGAAATGGGAGGACTGGCTATCCCAATTCCAAAAATATTTATGACTTTCAGTATCTTATCGATGGCTTCCCTTGCATTGCCTGGTATGAGCGGTTTTGTTGCAGAATTAATAGTCTTTTTTGGAATAATTACTAGCCAAAAATATCTTTTAATGGCAAAAATAGTAATTACTTTGGTAATGGCAATTGGAATTATATTAACTCCCATTTATTTATTATCTATGTTACGCCAGATGTTCTATGGATACAAGCTTTTTAATGCTAAAAATTCTTATTTTTTTGATTCGGGACCACGAGAGTTGTTTGTTGCGATCTCTATCCTTATACCTGTCATAGGTATTGGTATTTATCCAGATTTTGTTTTCTCACTATCAGTTGACAAGGTCGAAGCTATTTTATCTAATTATTTTGCTAGATAGTTTTCATAAAAAAATGAAACAGCAATACTATAATAATTTTTTTTAATCATTCGTTGCACAATAAAAAAAAGAAGTCTTTTTTCTTAAGTTAAATAAAAAAATGAATTGGACTTCCTCATACATTTGGCTTTTGTGAGAACCATTTGAATCAAGTAATGTAGTGATTCAAAGGGTTCTCGATGTCTTACACACAATTTTCTTATCTATACCCCCTCCATGTTTGTGTTCGTCAGGCCCTTTCTTGAATGAATTCAATTAGATGTTAATGTAAATGAACCATAACTATGTAGCCCTATCCCTAATAGATTGACCCCCAAAATAGCATATCCAAATTATAAGAAAACCCATAGAGGCCACAATTGCGGAATTTACACCTTCAAAATTTTTATTTGTTCGCGTATGTAAATAAATTGCAAATATCGTCCAAGTAATAAATGCCCAAGTTTCCTTTGGGTCCCAATTCCAATACGATCCCCATGTCTCATTAGCCCATACTGCCCCTGAAAGAATACCTATGCTTAAAAAGATAAACCCTAGACTAATAATACGATAACTCCAATGATCTAATTGTTGAATCAGTTGAGACTTATAATAATTCTTCGAAGAAAAAAAGGAAGTGTTTCTTACAAAATAGTTCCCTTCGTTGATGTATTGGATCTCATCAAAGGAAAATAACGCATTTAATAAATTATTGTTTTTACCAAAAATTCTTATAGCTTTTTGAAATGTAATCACTATAAGAGCTACTGAAAATAATGATCCACATAAAAGAGCTGCATAACCTAATACCATCATACTTACGTGCATCATTAACCAATGAGATTGGAGAGCGGGAACTAATAGTGGGGATTGATGCATTTCAGTTAAAAAACCTGAAGTAGCAAAACCTTGTGTAAAAATAGTACTTGGCGCGGTTATTGCGCTTACACTTAAATGGTTTTTATATTTTTTTAAATAAGCAAATAGATGAATAATGGATAAAGCCCATGAAAGAAAATAGTAATGATTCATATAAATCACTTAATGGTAAATGCCTCAAATAAATCCAACGAGTAACTAATAATCCTGTTATACAGAAAAAAGTAACTATCATGCCCTTTTCTGACGAAACATAGAGTCCTACGGTTTCATTGATTAATAAGGTTATTAACTGAATTGTAATGACAATTGAAATGACCGAAAAAGATATATGAGTTAATATATGCTCGAAAGTTAAAAATATCATAAAAAAATAAATTTAAAGGTCCCGCAATTCAATTATTTGAATTAATATCTGGGACTTGAATTATTAATTCTATTATAGAACTTTTTTTTATAAAAAAAAAATGGCATGCCGCCACTCGGACTCGAACCGAGATGCTCTAGCACTGCTTCCTAAGAGCAGCGTGTCTACCGATTTCACCATAGCGGCTTTCTCGAAATCATAATAACCTATTATTATTCAATCGTCGAGATTGAAAAAAATAGAATGAATTTGCAATTAAATGGAATATTTTTTACAAAATATTTATCGTGGATAAAAAACTCTTTATCTTTAAATGATAATTTCATTAAAGGGAAAAAAATAGGAGATTTGAGCGTTTCCAATAAAAATCTTATCCGATTTCATTTATTTCAATAAGAATTTAAGGTGTCAATTTTCTTCATTTAATAATAGTTTTATTTTTTTAATAATAGTTTTATTTTATAGGATTTTGCAAACCAATTTCATTATGTATTCGGCGAGATATATTCTATATCTATAATAGTAATAATGATTTCGAGAAAAGAAATAAGGTAAGGGTTCATAGAATTCAAAAAGAAGGTTTTAACTTAATCAACTAATGTCATCGTTTCAATGTCTTATTAAATTTTTAATAAAGAGTTTCAGTTTACTATTTGCTCTTCTATATTTCGATATTATATATAATATCGAAAATAGATAATAAAATCAAAAATCAACAAAAACTTTTTGGTTTAGTGGGGCGATGGGGATTCATATTTTCCCCATCTCGAAAATGATAAAACAAAGATATGAAAAAGAAAGGTCAACCTTTTTTATTCTTTGAACAAAAAAGTACCATTTTCCATTTTTTAATTGAGTAAACAAACGATTTATTATTTTTTTTTTACATAGCCTACAAAAAGGAAAAAGAATTTCATATTTATCCGCTCAAAACATTAGGAAAATTACACTAATTGCTTTGATAAAAAAAAATTTATATTTAATATATAAAAAATATATATATAAAATATAAAAAATTATAAACGAACTTTTACTAGGCTGTTTTTTGAGTCAAACCAATTCAGATTATTCCAATCTTTCAGTATTTATTTGATTTGTCCCCCAAAAAACTTTGGGAATTACCCGTTGAAAGAGATTTTGCTAGCGAAAAAGCTTTCAACGCTGCCCGACGCCCTTTGCTTTTCCAAATATTTTTCCGAATCCGTTTTTTTGATATAGAAGTGCGCTTTTTTGGAACTGCCATTACAAAATTATAATTGATTATTCATTACTATAGTTGGATGTGAAAGACATCTATTGTTCAAAATGAATTGTTCTTTACTATTTATTATCCATTTATTATTGAAATTATAGTATACTCCTAATATAGCTATCGAAAATTCGAAATTATTAGATTAGAAACAAAGAAAAAACAATATATATAATGTTATTTTGTCAAAAAAAAATTGTTTAATGATTCGTAGAATTTAATACAAAGAAGTCTTATTTTACTGGATCAACTTGTAGACTGTCTTTTATGATTGATACCAAAATAAAATAGTGTTTTTGGTCTAATTATTCTTTCTTGCTCTAGAGCGGGGAATTTTTGTAATGCATACTAAATAATAAAGAAAATTTGCAGTTTCTATATTGTCAAAAAATTTTACTTAAAAGTAATGGGTGTGTTCATTAATAGTTTCAATGGATCATCTCATCTTATTTGAACAATTGTAACTTCGTGACTTGAAATATTTGAAGTATTTGGCAAAAAATTAAGAATAGAAAAATAAAATTCTATTTCCGTTTTGGATATTTAAATTTGTTATTAACTGATCCTTTTGAAAAGAGATAAGAGCTGGTGAATCAGAAAAATTAATTAGGAATTTAATATACTTTTTTATGGAATATACATATCAATATTCATGGATCATACCGTTCATCTCACTTCCAATTCCTATCTTAATAGGAGTGGGCCTTCTACTTTTTCCGACGGCAACCAAAAACCTTCGACGTATGTGGTCTTTTCCGAGTATTTTATTGTTAAGTATAGTTATGATTTTTGCAGTTTATCTGTCTATTGATCAAATAAATACTAGTTATATCTATCAATATGTATGGTCTTGGACTATCAATAATGATTTTTCTTTAGAGTTGGGCTACTTGATCGATCCACTTACTTGTATTATGGCAATATTAATCACGACTGTTGGAATTATGGTTCTTATTTATAGTGACAATTATATGTCTCATGATCAAGGATATTTGAGATTTTTTGCGTATATGAGTTTGTTCAATACGTCAATGTTGGGATTAGTTACTAGTTCGAATTTGATCCAAATTTATATTTTTTGGGAATTGGTTGGAATGTGTTCTTATCTATTAATAGGTTTTTGGTTCACTCGACCTACTGCGGCGAATGCTTGTCAAAAGGCATTTGTAACTAATCGCGTAGGGGATTTTGGTTTATTATTAGGAATTTTAGGTCTTTATTGGACAACGGGGAGTTTTGAATTTCGGGATTTATTTAAAATATTCAATAACTTGATTGATAATAATGAGGTTAATTTATTATTTGTTACTTTGTGCGCCGTCCTATTATTTGCAGGTGCAGTTGCTAAATCTGCTCAATTTCCTCTTCATGTATGGTTACCTGATGCTATGGAGGGTCCTACCCCCATTTCGGCTCTTATACATGCTGCTACCATGGTAGCAGCGGGAATTTTTCTTGTTGCTCGGCTTCTTCCGCTTTTTATAGTAATACCTTACATCATGAATCTAATAGCTTTGATAGGTATAATAACAGTACTATTTGGAGCTACTTTAGCTCTTGCTCAAAAAGATATTAAGAGAAGTTTAGCCTATTCTACAATGTCTCAATTGGGCTATATGATGTTAGCTTTGGGTATGGGGTCTTATCAGGCTGCTTTATTTCATTTGATTACTCATGCTTATTCAAAAGCGTTGTTGTTTTTAGGATCGGGGTCCATTATTCACTCAATGGAATCGGTTGTTGGATATTCTCCAGATAAAAGTCAGAATATGGTTCTTATGGGTGGTTTAACAAAGCATGTGCCAATTACAAAAAATGCTTTTTTATTAGGTACCCTTTCTCTTTGTGGTATTCCACCCCTTGCCTGCTTTTGGTCCAAAGATGAAATTCTTAATGATAGTTGGTTGTATTCACCGATTTTCGCAATAATCGCCTGTTCCACAGCAGGATTAACAGCATTTTATATGTTTCGCATCTACTTACTTACTTTTGATGGACATTTAAACCTTTATTGTAAAAACTATAATGGAAAAACAAATAACTCCCTTTATTCAATATCATTATGGGGTAAAGAAGGATCAAAAATCAGTAAAAAAAACTTTCCTTTCTTCTCATTATTAACAATGAATAATAATGAAAGGTCTTCTTTTTGGATAAAAAAAAAAACATCTCAAATTAATAGTAATGTAACAAAAATTATGCGCCCGTTTGTTAGTAGTCCCCATTTTAGTACTAAAAATA
>NC_066861.1:30374047-30379047 GCF_025177605.1 Cucumis melo | reverse complement strand
TACTTTTCTTGCGTATTCTTGATAAACAAGGGTTTATGTAGAGATATAGACCAATATATTGGGGAAGGAAGCAGCCACTTTGACATCTCTTCATCTCCAAAGAATTCTCGATGTGAAAACACAGAGACAAAAGGATGATCTTTGAATAGGAAAAAGAGTGGATCTGCAGGATCCCAAATGAATTGGCTTATTCGAAAAAAGCCTTGTTCTTTGGAAGATCTATCTCGTGTCTGGTACTGCACGGTTCCACTCTGCAAGAACTCCAAATCATTCTCTTGAAGCTCATCCTCTTTATCATAAATGATCCGCTTGCCCCGAAATGACCTAGCCCAATAGGGAAATCCCAATTCATTGAGCCTTTTGATACAATCAAATAGAAAGCCCCAAGGGCGCCATATTCTAGGAGCCCAAACTATGTAATTGAAGAAATCCTCCTCTATCTCTATCTGTTGCGGGTCGAGGACTCCTTCCCCTTCTTCAAACTCCGATTCGTATTGTTGATAGAGAAATCTCTGATCAACGATAGAACAAGATCCATTTTGTATCATATCTAAGGGATTCCTGGGTTCGGGCCGAAGAAGCAATGTCACTCGATCATTATCAAATCGACTGCAATCTTTTTCTGTCCGTGAGGATCCCAACAGAGCGCCTTCTACTTCTAATAGGCCATGAACTAGATCAGAATCATTCTCAACGAGTCCATAGATCCCATTTTTTTCATCGGGTCCGGGTAGAGACCAAAGGTCTTGAACGACCAATCCGGCAGAACAAATCAAAACATAAAGAAGTATCATTAATTTCTTCATGCTCGTTTGAAGTTCGAAGTACCAGTTGTACAAATAAGAACCCCCTTCGTTACATGATTTCTTCTTCATATAGATAGATATAGGATCTATGGAGCAATTACTTAGAAGTACATTTTGTGCAACAGCCCTTCCTATCTGATAGAAAAGGATCGCATGATCCTGAAACGATCTTACCTGGGATAGCAAATCCCAAGTTTGTCTATGAAGAGCAGATTGAATTATATTAGTGTCTATAATTGATTTCTTCTGCGTAATACTAATCGATAGGGCCTCATTGGTAAGTGCTACAAGATCTCGTACATTGGAACCCATGGTTATGGAACCGAATCCATTAGTATGGAACATTTTCTTTTCCAAGCGAAATCCCCTAGTATATGAAAGAGTGAAAAAGTGCTTTCGTTGTTGTGGAATAAGAAGCCTTCGTATTTTAATGCATGTATTCAATTTATTCGGAGCTATTAGAGCGGGATCCACTTTTTGGGGAATATGGGTCGAAGCAATAACAAGAATATTTGTAGTGGAACATCTTTCAAAATCCCTGGAGAGATAGTTCACTAATAGACCAAGGGATAAGTAATTCGACTCAGTCACATACAGATTATGAATGTTTGGAATCCATATTATGCAAGGAGACATTGCTTTTGCTAATTCGAATTGAAGGGTGATATAAAATCGGTCTATTTCCAGCATCATATCCTTAGTTAGCGCATTCATCATAGTTAGAAGCTCCAGCTCCGTATCAAGGTCACGGTCGATATCGTCACTATCATCAATATCGCCACTATCATCAATATCGTCACTATCATCAATATCGTCACTATCATCAATAAGAAAACCCTTAGGCTTCTTATCCAGCAACTTGTTCAGAAATACTGTAACGAAAGGAAGATAGGAGTTTGTCGCTAGGTATTTGACCAAATAGGATCGTCCAGTTCCTATAGAACCTATCACTAAAATACCCCTAGAGGGGGGGAGGGCTAATAAGCGGAGCGAAAAGGGTTTTCCATGAGATGGGAAATGAAAACTATTAGCCCCACACGAGGTTTGTGAATAAGTGATTGTCTGATAATGAGCAAGGAATGTCCGTCTTTCTGCTAAACAGGATGTATTGAACTCATAATTCATTAGATACTTTTTATGAATGTCAACTAAGTATCGTAAGTAAATTACTCCCGGTTGTTCAATCATTTGATAACCAGAGTCATTCTTTGATAAATGATCACTATGAGTCAGACTCAATAGAATTTGATCAATCCTTTTTTCTGTCGTTAAGGTGGAGAACTGAATCAAGAATTCTCTTTCTTTATCATCAATCGAATCACTGTTCGAGACCCAGGATTGGATTTTCTCATCAATCCAATCACCGTTCACATTTTTTCTTATCAATGAATATATCTCTTTACTTGTATGACTTAGATGTCTCGTATTTCTCGAAAAAGCGATTCGATTGATGGGATTTGGTATGATACTTATGAGATCGATGAGATTGATATTCCAATCTTTCTTCTTCGAACGTATTGATTTGACCCCATAAGCGGGACCGCCACCCCATAGCATGTTGCCACCAGAAGCAGAACCCCATATTTCTTCTAGAGAATCTCCTAATTGTTCCAGAGCAACTAGAAAGAGATTCTTTAACCAGAAAGAATTCCTGGGATACCTATCCAGAAGTTTTCGCAACTCAATCATGTATGATGGAATCATCAAAGATTTGACCTTTTCGAACTCTGTCTGTAACTCACTATAGGCTCGAGAAACAAAGAGAAGATGTGTACGAACGAGATATACAGCAATAAGAAGAAGGAAAAGGATTGAATAGAGGAACTCCCGAACATTTGGCCATCTCAGATGTGTCGATATCGATGGTGACTCATTATTTCGATGAATCATTTCTTCGGACAGAAGAAGATTAGGTAAACACTTACTCGAAATCTCACTTATCAGATTCCATTGTAGAAGACACAATTTTCTCTGAAGAATTCGCCATGATATTATGCATGGATCATATATATCATGAAAAATGTATACAAATTTTTGGATGCTACTTAGTATCGGCAATAGGTCTGAAAAAGTATCTAAAAATAGCAAATTTAGATATTTGTACCCTGTCGAAGTAAGGAACCATGGCATATATGTTTGGAATAGATTCCATTTTGAGAGAGTTGAAAAAGCACTATCTCGTTGAAAGGTTCTATACATCTGCCCTTTCTCAAGGCATTTCTTTAGACAAAGACTCCGTTTTTTCCTCTTTTCGGATGGTAAATATTTCTCAGAACATGGAGTGTGAATCAAACCCATGTTTGAATTGAAATTGAGATACTGATGCAAG
Source organism: Cucumis melo (assembly GCF_025177605.1). Taxonomy (NCBI): domain Eukaryota; kingdom Viridiplantae; phylum Streptophyta; class Magnoliopsida; order Cucurbitales; family Cucurbitaceae; genus Cucumis; species Cucumis melo. The sequence goes on along the minus strand of NC_066861.1, from coordinate 30,375,912 downwards.
TTCTTCCCCTCTGAATCAGATAGATTCATATCTGAAAGAGGTTGACAATAAGTTCTTTCAAAATTGACTATTTGTCCCTCTGTTAGAGGTGTTCCAGAAATGTCTGCGATCGAGTAAATAGCTCGACGAACGAATGGATCGGATCGAATTGGAAAATGGAAAGATTTGTACAAGTTATACCTTTCGTCACCACTTTGTGGAAAATCGTTAGGTATGAATATGTTAGATACCTGTGACTCGATTGGTGAAATAGTATCTCTCTCCAAAAAAGCATGTTTTTTTTTACCGCCGCACAAAGAAAATATTTTGTTGCGAATGAACAAGATATTGAGGAATTGTCCATACGTAAAATCATAATTATTGATACGGGCCTTTTCCACATAATCCACATAAAAAGGGAATCTTTTGTTACAATAGAAGCAGAAGTGATGTGGATTATTCAAGAATCGAAGTCGAGTTGCTTTATAAAAAGAAGATATCAATGAACTTCTATGAAATGGTTTCACGGGATTTAGCCAATTGTCTTGATCGTGGGATATCATTGAGAAATAGGAATCCGTGTTATCAAAGGATTTCCTGCGATTATTTCTAGTATGGAATGAGTCAATCATCCACTTTGGTATCTTATTGAACAAAAATGGTGATATTGTTCCTCCATTGATCAAGAATTTCGATTTTTGGGAAGTATAATGATCATCCAATAAGAAGGGTTTCAATTTTTTCAAATGAACGATTTGAAGACCTATTGATTCTAACAACTGATTGCAGAGTTGATCATTCGGACCTTTCAATTCATAGATGTGGATCTCGGACCTATGAAGGGGGATATTCCCGAAACTCACAAAGAAAAAAGGAAGTGAGTTAGACAAAAAGAGAAGAAACTTGGACAAAAAAACAAGTAACTTGGACAAAAAGAAACGAAGTGACTTAGACAAATCTTTTTTATCGATAACCTCAGACCAATCAATCGAATATTGATTAATACGTAATCGATCGAACACTACTTGAAAATGAAAATGGCTCTTCTGCTCAGAAATGAAATGTTCCTGGAAATTCTTGCTCCCATTGGACCATTTGTATCTATATGCATTAGGATCCCGATTCATGGATCTCTCGGTTCGAGAAATCAAAATAAGAGGATCGAACCATTTCTTCTGACCCTTTTTGAAATTTGATAAATGTTGGTTGATCGTATATTTCATTATAGTTCTATGATTCAGAGTATCATTTCCTATTTGATCCCTTTGAATTCCATATTCCAAGTCGCGATCGGATCTATTCATTAAAAAGAATCGATTCAATACATTTCTTATGTACCCATAATATTGGATTTGAATCAGATTTCGGATCAATCTATATTGATTGACTGCCTCCATTATGTTGTTGCTAGCAAATACCACTATTTTTTGTTTTGGATCTTCCAAATCATTCCCGGGGGAGGTCCGGACCCATTTTTTTCTGATCCTTCGATAAAAAGATTCATTCTCTTCATAAAAAATAGGAGGTAGAACCAATAAATATTTCTTTTTCGATTCATCCCTGGAGTTGAATACCTCATTCAAGAATTGTTTTTGATCCAATCCGTAGGAATCAATAGAAAAGGCAAATCCCTTATGATACACCAGATCCGGCTCGGTTATTGATAGAGTGAATAGATCTGCCATTTCTTGAAATCTCTCTTCTGATTCAAAATCGTGGTGTAACGTGTATCCCCTCCTGTTCCGGTCATGGAATAGATGAAATAAATAAATAAATGGATTTTTGTTCAAGAATGAAATCTTATTGGAACTGTCCATATCCAGTTCATCCTTCGGAACCATATCACATCCCGGATCTGATGAAATAGGATGAATTGAGACGGTATT
>NC_066861.1:30351727-30373947 GCF_025177605.1 Cucumis melo | reverse complement strand
AGAACTTGATAAACCAAATAAACAAAGAAACCTATCCGCCTCAAATTCTTCTCCACAAATTCTTTGGGCCTCAGTAGCTTAATTATGAGTGGAATGAAAAGCTCAAATTCTTCGATCATTCTTTGACTTTATTCATTGATTCAGTCGAGACCTCCTCTCCTTTCAGTCGAGCCTCTGGACTCGTTTGAGTGTCCTTATCTAATGAGACCTGTGGATAAACAAGGGTTCGGACGGTTTTGACGGAGAAGCAAAGAAGACACGCAGCAAGTCGAGCTCCTTTCGTCTTCCGATAATAGAAAAGCACTCAACCTTCTACCTACGTCTTCCTTTAAGCCCTTTTAGTAGGTTAAGACTGAGAAGGAGCTCTTTCTTTGCACTCCGCGAAGCTCATAAGAAGAAAGATCAATGAACATCCATAAATCAAGAGTGAGGAAGATAGAGAGAAAGAGTCAGACCTATACGAACTCTAGTCCACTCATTCACGATCAGAAAGTCAAGAAAAGAGAGCTCATTAACGAGAATGAAAGAAGACAGGCGATTGGCCTTACCATGATCGATCTCTCATGAGGCATACTCCGCGACTTAATGAACAAGAGCTGCCACTGCCTCTGGGAGAACAGCCTTTTGATCGATCGATCCGACGATAGGCTTTCGTACTGATTTTAGGTTCTGCCGTAGGCTCGGTAAAAAGCTTAGCGAAAGGTCTTCCTCGCGCCTTCGCTGATCTTCTTGGTACGGAATTGCCTTTGTCTGAGTTTTGGGGTTCTTTGTGCCTTTGGAGACAAATTCAGGTTTTTCCATAAAGAAATAGGCTCAAAGAATGATCGAGGAGCGAAAGGGGCTCGACTGAAAGGAGAGGAGCGAAAGGGGCTCGACTGAAAGGAGAGGAGCGAAAGGGGCTCGACTGAAAGGAGAGGAGCGAAAGGGGCTCGCATTAAGCTACGGAGGCGCAAAGAATTATAGAGGGCTCGACTGCGAAATGAAAGACGTTCGGACAGAGGTCACACACCGATCCGGCGTATCTTAAGCATATGTGCACCTGCACTTTTCTTACTTAACAAGTTGGCTAAACTAAACCTCAAATAAATACGAAAGAAAGCCTATCTTCCTTTATTGAAAAGCAAATAAATACGAAAGAAGAATCGCTTTCGGTAAGTAGGTTTAGTAGGTTCTGACTTGAAGTAGGGTTGGAGAAGGAGCTTTGACTTTATTCAATGACTTGTGAGACAGCCTTTGAGATTTTCTCTATTTTCCTTGGAAGCTCCCTACTCGAAGTACGGATGAGGCTACTACGGATCTCAGATCCTCTCCTGAAACCACTTCTGCTACCGATGGAAGATAAGCTAGAACCGCGGAGTGGGCTGAATTCATATTCGAGGAGTTTTCTACCCTTTTAGACCAGATCCAATTAGTCTAATGGGGATCGTTGGTAACTCATATTCATTCAGCCTCCTTCGGAGCTTTCGGTGCTCGACTGAGAGGAGAGGACTAATTAAGCTACGTAGAACCAAAAACGTGGAATATACTCAAAAGGAGGGAAGAACTCGACTCCCACGGGGGCCGTTCGAAGAGAAGTCGACTGATAAGGAGACAAAAGAAAAGGAGCGCTTAGGAGTTTCAAGCGTAGTCACTAAAAGGAAGAAACTCGACAACTAGACTTCCAGGACCAGGTAGATTGGCTCGACTTAAGAGGGGAGAACGACTGGTGACCTGATCTGGATTTACCGCGTAGTGGGTTTCGTAACTACCCTTCCTTCATTCTCGTATAATCAGGTTCAGTGGAGAACTCTCATCTATTATCTGAAAAGTGGCTTTTCACGAAGAATCATGGGATAAACTAGGCTTTTGATTACAATGAAAAGAAGAAGCTCTATTTGTGCGAACATGAAAGCGAAGAAGACTCACTTCTACCGCCTAAGTCAGCGTAAACACCGGCTTATGGTGCATCCTCTACTTCTGCCCTCTCTCTCTAATTCCTGCAGCAGAAAGGGAGACTGAAAGAGTGGCTCGTCGAGAAGCGTCTGAGTTTTCTCTGACCGGCCTTGACCTCGTCCATGGGGCTAGCCTCTGATCTCCTTTCATAGGCTATCAATCCTAAAGGCTTGTCGGCCAAGTGGCGTCTAGCTAATCTCGCTAATCAGGTAAGTACAAGTAAACCCTATCATAAATACTAGAAGCAAGGGTCAAGCTGCTTTTCGCTCCTTTCAACCCGTGGATCCCCCCTATCTCTCGTAAGGACCCTCTCGCGTGCCATATTGATCTTGGTACTTGGATTGAGATATCTCGCCCTTCTTTATCCCCGGAAATGTGGGGTGATTAGGCTTGAGATTTGCCTTGGCCTGTAGATCTCATTTACGATCGATTTCATTCAAGAACCACGCTCTGTAGGATTTGAACCTGCGACATCGGGTTTTGGAGACCCGCGTTCTACCGAACTGAACTAAGAGCGCTTTCAAATACGAAGACCTTTACTGCGTAGTGGGATCGAGCGCAATTACAGTCGTTCTCACCTAGAAAGCATATTAGCTGACGGGGCGTCCTATTGAGGCTAGGGCGCGTCCAACCCCAACCTTCAACTTCTGAAACCCATGCACCTAAAATGCCTTCTTTCTTAGGGAGAATGTGAAATTGAGTAGGGGTAAAGTAGTCAAATCGAGAAAGAATATATATATAAAGTAGAGACTTGAAAGCCAAAAACGAAGGGAATTCAGACACAAAGAAATAAGCAAGCGAGACAGGCCCGCGAAAGGGAGACTCTTTCTTGAATTACTTGATGAAAGAAGGGAAAAGCTTAAACAAGTGCAACCGCCTCTTCGGGAAGAACTAATCAGCCACTAATTTAGCATTCCTGGAGCAAGAAGGGTGAAAGAACAGAGCCCCCTTCCCTAATGGAAAAAGATTGAGGTCCTCCTTTCTCTAGATACGACCCGTGATTTAGGCGATCGTTCGCGATCCGATGCTGTAAAGAAATGACTGAATTTCTCCTTTCTCACACACAAGGGCAATTCTGTACCGCGGAGTAGTTACACTAAAAAGACAGACAGCCTTTCAGCCTGAGAACCTACGCCCCAAATTTCAGGCGAAGTTTTTGGAAGTCATCTCTTTCTGCTCGAAGAGATCTCGAGGGGTTGGTCTTGGAGTTGCTTTATAAGCAATTAGATTGAGATTGTAGAATGAATGAGAACGAGTAGGATCAAATCAAATACGGATTTTTGAAGAAAGAAGTAAAGAGCTCGTGCACAAGATTCTTAGTCGGCTCATAGACGAGAAACTGAACACCAAGAAGAAACTCCCCAGGCGCGAGGCATCATCGTATAATAGAACTCCCCAACAAAGAAGAGGTTCTCGTGGAATGTGTTCTTGGTTCTCACCTTTTCTCTTCTTGGTTCTGTCTTCTTGGTTCTACCCTTTGTTCTGCCCTTTGTGTATTTGTTCCGATCATCTGAAATTGTTTTCCTAGGGAAATCTCTCTTTGAGTCAGGGCCTATACGGAACGCAACTTTTCAAGTCAAATGCCTGATTTTTCACTCAATTATCGTTATATAAGCAAAGTGGCATAAATCGCTATTTTGGCATAAAAAGGCAATTATATGGAACTTGAGTCCTTCTTTCTTTTCAAAGTCAGAGCTATCCAAAAAAAAACAAGGGTGCAGATGTGCAAAGATCTATGGCCCACGTAGCGGTCCGGAGGACTCCCAGAAAGAAGAAGAAGGAGCGGGAGGCCCAAAGAATATTGCTCGAGAAGTCCCACTATTTAAGAATAGCCATATTGACAAAGAATATTGAGAATTTGAGTCCTTTTTCTTTTTATTCCTTTCAATGAAAACCGCCCATCCAAGCAAAGGGAGAGGTTCAAAGAATATTTCATCCATATCCTATCTTTTTCGAGTCCTACTCTCTTGGGACGGATTCCGCTTTCCAAGTCTGCCTCTGACAAAAGAAAGACCAAAGATCCTCAGATAGAACTCCTACTTCTTTTCTTTGCTTTTTCTAAGCGGTTCGCTTTCCGATTCCTTTGCTCGAGCTCCTTCCTTCTTCCCTTCCTCTTTGAGTTACTCTTTTTCTTAAGAGTGAAAGGGACCTATTTCTTCTGATAATGGAATGATTACGATACGGGGGGAACTTAGTTTTCTCCGAGTAAAGGTGCAAAGAATATTGAAGTTCATTGATCACTGGAAGTCTGACTCTTGAAGTTACCTTGAGTACTTATCTTTATCTCTCTCAGTCTCTTACACAGCCTCTGACCTCTACGTCCCCGGTGCGTAGGGCCGATCCCCGTGTGCCCCACTCCGCGGGAAGACCAGAAAGTTTGTCTTAAGCATGACGTAGGTTTTTGTCTTGTTTAGGAATTTGGTGTCCTTTCTGCCTATCCGTACCAGAGAGCTGCTCCGAACCCAAGTCTGACTCTTACCCGTCCGAAGGACTATCCATACTAAGCTGATCCCGGTCCGTGCTAGTTTAATTCCCTCCCACTCTCCCTACTATCATCATTGACTTATTCTAATAGTACTTCTTTCTTCTTTCTCTTTAGATATGACGAAAGTCTTATTCCAAAAAGGCCCGCTTTTCTAGGCTGAAGGGCTGGCCTTGCTGCCGAGACAGACTTCTACCCATAAACCCGTAATATAGTGTTGAAGACGATCGTATGATACAGCTAGTAGAAACCTCAAATCAATACTAAAATAGTCCGACTCAAATACTGATCGCCATTCTGTTTTCGTTGAAGCTAATATGGATAATATGGATAGTCCTTCGGACGACTAGAAAGGTGAAAAGAAGATTTTCTCTCAAATTCTCTAATGGATAGTCCTTCGGACCGGTAGGAGCAAAGAATTTGCGAAAGAGCGAAAGCGGCTCGCCAAATAGAAAAAGAAAAGCTCCAGATGAGTTGACGGCTCGACTGTAAGGAGAGGAGCGAAAGCTAGGTTAATACGGATAGTCCGGAGGACGGGGGGAGAGGAGCAAAAATAGTAAGGAGTCTGAAGTCCAGAGGCAAGAAAAGAAAGGCAGGGATCTTGTGAGAAGGACTTTATCAAGCTGAACTTCTTTTCTCTTGTTCAAGCAAAAGCTTAGATTGTGAATGAACTCATATAATATCGTTGATGATAGAATCTCCAAACAAAGCAAACTCACTCACGAAAAGTGGACATCAGAAAGTGGAAGAGGGACTCAGTTGCTCGCCCAATGGCCTGGTATCCTTATGTTTAGGTTGTCCCATCCCTTTCTCTTGCACCAGTCGCAGTGGTTGAAACAAGAGTTGTTGAACTAGATTTCGTTCTTGTATCCTCCCCGCTTTCTCTTTCATCTGGGAACGACGAAGATAACGAAGGCACATCATGAGAAAGATCGGAGGGGAATGTTCCAAGGAGGCGGCTATTCACTCTCTCTATTCCCAACTTTCAAAAGAAGGTATTGACTTTGAAGAAAGCCTAGGATGAAAACCGTCCATGAAGGAGCGCCCGCCGTGCAAGAAGAAGACAGATCGGAAGTTAGCAGCTCCTCCTCACACAGAGGTGGGCGGCAGTTCGACCAGCTGTGGCTCTTGCTTGTCTTGTCTCTGTGGCAGAAGTAGTTCTTTCTTTTCTTCTACATGTAGTAGAAAGAGTGTCGGAACTAGTCATTCAATGGTCGGCGATTATGAGATTCTTCATAGAATGTATGAACGATCAATGAACAAGGGAAGACATCTTTCGCCCCGTAAATGAGCCCTTTTGCCTCTCGCCCACGGATGAAACCCAAAGAGACAAGGCCTTTGATTGTACATCTTTGACGCAAGGAGCAAAGAATTTGCGAAGGACTCTCTCCACTAACAAGAAAAAAAGAGCGAATATCATTCATAAGAAAAGCAAGGCGGAGTAGGATAAGCTAGTCCGGACCTTATGAAATAACTCGACTGAATCAATGAGAATAAAGTCAAAGACTTTGAGAAGAATTTGAGAAAGACTTATCCTTAAAAGGAGTGGAACTCAGTGAATAAAGGGTGAAAATCAGATTGAAGAACAAAGGCCTTAATAGAAAGTAGAAAACACGAGCCGTTGTTAGTCTTCTCTCTTTCATCGACTTTCATCTTATATATTAGCCGACTGATTTATGGAAGCTCTTCTCTATCGATAGTCGGACGTAGTATAGTAGGACTTCCATTGACCTTTTATGGAGATAATATCAAACCTTTGTCAAAAATCTGTCTTTTCTTTTCTTGGACTTGTGCTATGAACAAGGTCTTCTGGAGGCATCAAAATGCAATTTTTTCTGAACTTGATCCCCTCCGGAGTACTCAAAAGAGGAAAGCCTATCTTTAGATATTATGTCCACTGAAACTTCCGCCTCAATGGATCTGGCTTTCCTTGATTTTTTCTTGAGGGCTTTGACCCTTTGGCTTTCTTCTTTAGGCTTTGTTCTCGCTTCCGAATCAGGCAGGTGTCGAGCTTACGATTGAGCGCCGGTTCTCCTCGGCTAAATCCTTCTCGTGAACTCAGTAAAGATGAATAAGAGTTTTTCCTATTCTTTCATCATATCAAACCTTTCCATATGAAAAAGGCATAGTCGTAGACCCAAGACTAACTGGAGAGACGGATTCCTAGATAAGATCTCAGACTCTAACTGAACCTGTAAACTGAAAGACTGAAGACCTGACTCAACGACGACGGCTAGCCCGAGAACGCCCTGCTTCCGAATTCTTCTTTTTAGTTCCATATTATATTAATAGAATGAGACTCTTTATTATGCTATATAGAAATTTTTGAATATACTTCGTTTTCGTAGATTCTTTCTTTTCAGTCTCAGCGAATTGGGGACCTTCGCGGGGATCCCACGTAGCGGGATGGCATGTGAGGCCTCTTGAGTTCTTCACTCAACCACGGGGAGGAGGAATCCCGCCCCTACCTCGTCAATGGGCCACCGCGTAGTGGGTCTTTCTAGTCTTTTCCCTCTTTGGAACGGAACCGGGCACGAAAAAGTAGGTCTTTCATGTCGGGAAATGGAAGAATGTCAAATCCAATCCCTATTTAGTAACTAAAAAGAAGAAAGGAAAATCAAGCCTAGACTCCATATGCCGTAGGTTTCTTGGACGAAGATTAAGCTACTCCAGTTGACCTTTGAGTTCCATCTTTTCTTTAGTGGATAAAAGAGGTCCGACCTATCCACTGAAAGTAGCGGAGTAGTCTTGTCCTCTTTTTCTTCCTTTACCATATATTCCGCGGAGTGGGGCTTTCTCTAGTAGGTTTAGATAGGCTTTCCTTCCGTCCTTCTAATAGGGGAAGGACTCTGATTTGCGCTCCCCTCTGTAGGTTTATTGGGAGCTCTTCCTTTAAGTAGGTTAAGTAGGTCTTCCTTTCGTCTTTCTATCTTCCCCACGTAGCGGCTTTCTTTAGTAGGTTCAGAAAGAATAAGATAAGAAAGTCATAACCCTTTGTTCATTGATTGCCGTAAGTTCCTTTAAGTAGGTTCTTTATTCCCTTTTCCGTTTTTGTAGTTCTTTGCCTCGGAGTAGGAGCCAAATCAGAGGTTTTGGACTGCTTAGTTGGATCGGTCTTCAAGGGTGCAGCTATCCCAATGGGGGGAAGGGTATTGAACGAGGTATTTTGAACTCAACTACTGAGTTTCGGGGCAGGTTATCAGCTGCTTTCCTGTATGAGTAGGATTATTCGTTCTTACTAATCTAAGTCAAAGCGAGACCGATTTGCCGATCTTGAAAGAGAAGTCCATCCCTTGCCCCATCCTCACCTTCTCCTTCTTTAAGAACAGAACTTGAGGTCAACTCCTTCTCAACTCCTACTCCGCCTTGTGCTTTAAGAACAGTCTTAGCAAAGGTCGTCGGCGTCAAAGTTGCTTGGATGCAATCTCGTGATCTTTCATTTCGACTGATGAGAGTTCCGCTTAGAAAGAATTGTCAGAACCGAACCTAGGCAGGAAGGGAAGAAGAGAGCTAATAGTGCTCTTGGGAGTCCTTGTGCTTTTCTGTGGCAATGATAATAGCCACGCACCGGTCCGTGCTAGCTTAATTAGTCGAGAAATTTCCGTTGGCGAAACCTCTTTCCTTTCGTCTTTATGGATTTCTGCGTGAGAGAGATAGTAGAAACCTGCGTCAATTCTTGTTCATTTCCTTGTGATTTGAACTACTCAAATTCTTTGAGCCTCAACTATTAGAAAAAGGTTCCTTCCTTATAAGAGAAAGGAGAAAGGCCTACGGAAAGTCCTAGTGGTAGGAAAGGCTAGGTCCTTAGGTGATCCGAGGTTCCAGCTCTAGCTCTTCTTTCCGGAAATGTCTTTCTCTAAGATTCACTCTTTTAGTTAGAGTATGATCTAACTACTGTATGAGGAAGGATCCTAACTACTGTAAAAGAGCTCTCTCGTCAACTCAATGAACAAGGGCTTGATCTTTCATTGAGGCCTCGGACTTAGATTTTGGACCGCTCCGGCTCCGTAGGAGCAGTCTGATCTTCTTCTTCTTTTCTTCTTGTCTTCGTCTTCTTTTTATGAAAGGATAGAAAACCACTGAAACTTTGATAGGCTTTCCTCTTATAGCCTTTCTTTTGTTGGATAGGCTTGGAATTTCTTCCACTTTCTCTCTGTCTTTTTCTTCCTCCTTAACAGAGGTAGAGATTCAAGAAAGTGTGAATCAAGGTGCTCAGCAAGGAAATTGTAGAAGATCAGAAGCGAGACCTCAATGAACAAGGTCAGAGGTTTCCCACAGAGATTGACGGCTTCAAACTTCCGCTAACCCACCAGGCATTCTTGATGACCCTACCTAGGGCTTCGCCGATTTTCATAAAAAGTAGAAGTTCAAGAAGAAGACAAGGAAAGAATTTCATTCTCATTCCGAAAAGTAGAAGGATTCCAAAGACTTACTAAAAGTCAAAAAGAGGCCGAGACCCGGACAGAGGCGTCCTGTCCACGAATTAGCTCTTCTGAGGACGGGACCCAGAGTCACCCGTCCTCGTCTTCTTTTCTACTAGTTTTCTTATAGAACTGGGTTTCTAGTCTTTTGTCCTGAATTCACCCGAAGGGAATAAGACGGAAAAGGAGGAGTAGGTTGAAGTCAACTTTCTTTCTATCTTTTCTTTCTCTTTATATTTGCGAGAGAGATTTCATTCTCTTCTTTGTGGTCACTAAACCCATATTCTTCTTAATTGCCCCTCGAAGAATTCCCTACCTCACCAACTAGACGACCAATTAAGGATCGATCACGCGCACACGGTCTGGTCGGACAAGTGCAAAGGAGATTCATTCGTCGGAAGACTCCGCTCATTAAGTAAGTCCAAGCGGACAAATCGACTTCTACCCTTGTTCCTTCTACACCGCGTAGTGGGGTAGTTTATTCGGCTTCAGAAGTTGAGGAGGAAGGCTCAACCTACGGGAAGAGGCGCGATAGCGAAGCGACTGGAAAGGCGAGATGGAAGGAGACCTACGGGAGAGTTGTAGCAGTTGAGATCCAAGGCTCTCAGAAATTGAGTCGAGTGAGGCGCGAAGCGACTGTTAAGGAGAGAGGCGAAGGTACTCGTAGTTTCAGAGTCAAGGGGGAAGATCAAGGGATCAAGCAGAAGTAGTCCCAAAAGAGGAGTAGGACTAGATTCAGAATGGAGCTCCCACCCATGAGAAAAGAGTCCTTAAAAGTAGGGGAATTATGACAATAAGAGTGAGAATCGAGTCAATAACAATGGAAAGAGTTCTGACTTTCGGATGCTAACAAGAAGAGTCTCTTTCGTATTTTCCCCGGACTCTGAACAAAGATGAAAAGGAGTCGAAAGAAGAATGCTACTTATTTCTTTTTCAGTCATTATCTTATCCGTGGGGGTCGAGCAGGTTCCGAAGGAAGAGAGAGGTAGTAAATAAAGGAGGAAGATGAGAGATCTAATTGATAAAGGACTGAGATTTGTCTCTTCAACTTATTCAGAGAAGAAGAGAGAAATTTCTTGATTTCCAGATAGAGAAAAGAGAAGAGCTGAGCATCTGAATATCTGATTATTACTTGAGCCCTTGTTCATATCTGATTATTATTCATTCTCTTGTATTATCTTCTCATGAGAGGAGAGATCTAATTGAGTCGAAGAGAGGAAGATTCTTCCATTATCTGAAAGGGAACCGGGACTCGGATCTCCACAAAGAAGACCGGCTAGGGCACATGATCAACTCGCAATAATGCAAATCTAAAAGGTTGGAGTCCTCAGCCTTTCTATTTGGGAAAGAGACTGCGGAAAACTCAGTCTTCCGGATGAGGTCCCTGCCACTTAGAGTACTTATTCCCTTTGAGAATACGAAGGGATCATGAGAAGACTGATGAAATTAGAGAATAATATTCCTTATTCATAGACTGTATCCACTCCTCCCGGTCCCGGTGTGTAGCAGCTTTCTTTGCTCTGAACCTATTCTCCTTCTCATTCTGAGTAGAAAGAATGTGAACAAGGTGACTCTTCCTGTCCTGGGCCTAGCCGACCAAGGCTTGAAATTCTCCTTTTATTGAAATTCAATGTCCCACCCGTCGAGACCTTCGTTTATTTGATTCTACCTTTTCGGAATGAAACTACCACGGACCGGTAAGGCTCAAAGAATTTGAGAAGAAGCGAAGCGCATTTCTCTAAGAAATTGAATAAGGGGTAAATCAGGGTCAAGACGAGGCTCAAAGAATATTGAGAAGCGACTATTTGGAATCAAAATCAGACTGAACTCCTAACCTCTGATTTATGGGAGCCTTCTAAACCTAGGGCAAGGTCTCGACTGAAAGGAGAGAAAGCCTAGCCCTTTTTTCTCTTTCAAAAGACTAGAACAAAGATGACTATCTCCGCGGGACTGAATAGTCGCGCAAAGAAGACGAGAGGAGTCCTCAAATCACTAAACTAAAGAGTTGTAGAGGGGTTAGGGCTCAGATAAATAGGAATTCTCTCCCTTTATCTCGACCAGTGAGGACGGTCTCGCCTCAACCATCCGGCCTGTGCTCCGATGACCCTTCCTATTCCCCTTCCACTCCTCGGTATATGAAATGCGGTATCAAAGCGAGCTCGTCAGGCATTTCACAGCCCACTAAGAAATGGGACAGAAGAAAGTCAATGAAAAGAGGAAAAGAGGAAGGATTTTCCTCATTCGAGAACCCACTATTCAGGCTCAAGGGCTGGACCTCGCCCTGGCTAACTCTCCCGTAGATCAGTGTTCTCGACTCATGGGTTTCCGGAGTGATTAGTGATTGAAGGGCAAATCCTATCCAACCAGTCAAATAAGAAGAAAAAAAAGGGATGGGAATCTGACCTTTTCCATTGGTGGCCGGATGGTTGAGGCGAGACCGTCCTTCTCCCTTCTTTACTAATCAGAGTGGAGATATGTGGGCCTACTAGCCCTGTCCTCGAGCATCTTTCCTACCCGAGCGAAGATAAGCGACCTGCAACTTCCACCGCATCTTGCTGAAGATGGAAAGGATAGAACCGGGTTTTCATCCTCAAAGACTTTGAATCCAAAAATTCAGGATAAGATGTCAAAATTCAGAAATGGAAGAATGGAAGTGGGAAGGAACCGGTCCGTGGTAGCTTAATTAGTCGAGGTCAAATCCCCATTTGACCCCGCTCCGTGGGATCCAGTCGACAGGGAAGATGTCCTCCCGTGAAAAGCAAGGTGCGCTAAGAGGGAGAGGTGCCCACTACCCAAACTACAATAAAAAAGAATACTCGTTAGTTTATTGTATAGTTTTGTTGGTTGAGTGGATTGGAGAGGTGCGTGCGAAGAAGGGCTAAGGGGTGCTTCCGATGATTGATCCCTTTATGCCTACCCGCTGCGTGGGGGTCTTAGGCTGAGGCCCCTCGTCTAAACTCATTCTTTATCTGGGTCACGATAGGGATATCGTAACCTCCTCGTATTTGAATCAAGGAGAAAAAATTCCCCGGAATAAGGTAGTGCATGAAATCACTCTCCTCGCGAACGCCCAAGCACCGCTACGTGGGCCCAAGCCTACTCTGAGGACGGAGAAAGAGAAAAGACTTTCTCCTCTGACTTTTCGCTGCCGATGCCTAGTTGGGGGGGAGTTTTCCTGCCTTCTTTCTACCTTTTTGACTGTAGGATTGATTAGTCTGTAGTAGAGCTATTTCATCCCTCTCCTTTCAGTCGAGCTATTTCATCCCTCTCCTTTCAGTCGAGCTATTTCATCCCTCTCCTTTCAGTCGAGCTATTTCATCCCTCTCCTTTCAGTCGAGCTATTTCATCCCTCTCCTTTCAGTCGAGCTATTTCATCCCTCTCCCGCTACGTGGGGGCGGTAAAGCAGCTTCTATCCTTTCTTTATGAGCCAAAAAGATGAAATGACTTTGAGATCTGAAATGGAATCAAAGCCTTTTTCATGCAAAACCCCCGGAAAACAGGGGCCTATCTTAGGAGAAGTTGTTAAGGCAAATACCCGTCAGACCTTCTTCCTCATCCCTTGTAGAGCCCTATGGTGTGACTCTCCGTAGTAAACCTAAACCTCTTTCATTTTCCCTAAATGTAAATTGATTGGGACGTTCAGTCTTAAGCCTTATCCTTTTTTCTTTTCCTTCTTTCGGCTGAGGAGTATGAAAATCAAAGGAAATTGAGGCCTAGATCGAGTGAACAACTGAACCATCAACGTCTTTCACCTTCAGAGGTAGAAGGCTTCAACCGCCGCCACCTTTAGAGTCCTTCGGACGTCCTCAGTCCTATTAATCGGCCGAGCCTATCTCCTAAGCGGAAACAAGGGGGGATGGTGCATCCTCTACTAATGCCCTCTTGAGCATTCCTTCCTAAACAAGGTAGAAAGAAAGAGGCCGATCAAGTGGCGTCAGAAGCGTCTTTGCCTTCTTGAGCTTGAGATCCGACCAGCGACCCACTCCGCGGTTCGATCCGATGCGCATGCGTGGGGACAAAAAGAAGATCTTCCGAAACTCAAGATTACCAAAGGCAAGGTTCAGTTAAAAATAATGGAACTCGCAATATGCGCCTGAGAAAGACAGGAGAAAGTGCTCATTAAGGATAATGAAAGCAGAATGAACTCATTAACGAGAATGAAAGAAGAATTATTCTTGAATAACCTGGACTCAAATCCAAGAATCCCATAAAATGCAAGGGCTCGACTGATAAGGAGAGCAAACCACTTTGTAGCAAGAAAGAATGAAAAAGATGTAAAAAAAACGACTATTATCGGTCCGAAGGTTATGAAATAACGAGAAAAAAAACAAAGAAATTCATGAATTGAGAATGAAACCTATGAATTTTTGTAATCAACGACCTTGTAATCCTTAGCTCAAATTCAGAAAAAGCTAGGGCTCGACTGATAAGGAGAGCAAACCACTTTGTAGCAAGAAATCTTCAAAATCTTGAAAAATTTCTCTATTATCGTTAAATAGAAAGATGAGAAAAAGGAAGATTTAGAAGGAAAAAAGACGGGAAAACGCAATGAAAGAAGAAAGCCTATCAAAGAAATGAACATTGTTTGATTCTAGTTTGACTTTGTGGTCCGTAGGTTAATATGGATAGTCCTCCGGATAAATCCTCCGGACAGGGATCTTGTAGACCGCGTAGAAGGCGCAATGAAATATGCGAGGTCCAGATGCAAGAAAACAAAGGCAGGGATCTTGATGATTTGAGGATCAATGAAATATGAGAAAGGTTTGAATTTCAAGTCATAAAAGTGAATATGGTTTTTATCTCAAATATGATTCATAGTCCTGAGGCGCAAAGAATATTGCGAGTTCAGATAGACATTCTTTATTTAGGAGGCGCAAAGATCTATGGCCCAATTATAAGGGGTCCAGATGACTATCCATTAGGGAATCCCTATTTAAAGGACTGATTTATGGAACTTGAATCTTGAAGGAGAATTAACCCGAACCGCTCCGGTCCTCACCTTCTCTTTTCTTTCTCTTGAAAGGTAGGCTTTCTTCTTCTTCTTCCTCGGACTATTTCTCAATCTTAGACTTTTCTTAGATAAGGATAAAAGATCTTTTTTGACTCAACCCTATATCTTGCTGCTTTATATAAAGAAAAGGATAGCCAAAACAAACCTTGGAAAAGAGGTCTTTCTCCTCTCCTTTCAGTCGAGCCCCGCTCCGTGGGTAGCTTAATATGCTTCAAATCTTCCGCCTGAAATTCATGAGTCACATATTTCTGAAATAGAGTGTCCAGCTGACTATGAATCATATTGTCAAATAAGCCTTTGTGGACTCCTCCGCTAGGTGCAAAGAATATTGCGTGGAACTGACTTCGCTTATTTCGCGAAAATCGTACTTTATCATCGATTTAATACGGCACTCTATGCCGCAAAAATCCCATCTCGAAGGAGACCTAAATCACTCTTAATATATAGGAGGGAGGACGGAGGCAAGCCGCGCTGCTCGAGCCACTTGATCGGCGGCAGTTTCCGTCTCCGTTTCCCGGTAGTTGTGAAAGAAGCTATTTTTGAGAAAGAAATATGTTGATGGATGAACGAGAAGAAAGAAAATCAATGATTTAGTACGACCAGAAGAGAAACCCCCCGCCGGGCTCTCCCAGCAGGTGATGAAATATTATAGACGTCTCGGAAGTCTGATTTCATGAGTCAATGTCCGCACAAGGATAGAGGTTTGCACGGAGAACAACCAAATGGAAATTACATGAATAAATCAATCACTATGCAATTATTCTGTCATTTCCTTGAGCGTCTTCCTTGCACATCTTGGCCTCGTCTCTTGGAACAGACGGGTCAGTTAATGGGTCTTTTCTGCAAGATTCCATTGCTGACGCTAGGTCGCCTGACACGAGAGTACTCTTTAGCCTCCATTTACTGAATTAGGAGAGTCAAGTCCTCCGAAATCTTAGTGGTCCATTCTTTTTTTTGGCTCTCTACCTCAAAGAATGTGGTGTAGTGCTCATGCGATATCTATCTCAGAGCACATCTCCCTTAGACCCAGGTGCACCCTATGTTGCGACGAGCAGGAGTGGGATCCCTCCTGCCTTCTTTGTACCGCCCCATTATCGTAAGCTCCTTAGGAAGAGAGATAAGAGGGCAATGATGATAGCCCGATTCCTTATGTCGTGGTTTACCCTCAGTCGGCTGATTACTCTAGCTAAACCGATAACTAAGAGTACTTTCAAGCCCATGACGGAGCCATCGGCCGATATCGAATCGGTGAAGGCGCAAAGAATATATAGAGGGAAAACTACATCGGCTTTTCCTTCGGTACCTCCCAGACGGAAAAAAGCTTCCTCTGGAGCTTGGGATCTCCTGGGTTCCATCCTTTAAGTCCTTACCGAATAATCAGGACATTCTTAATACCTATATGGGTCGACCTAATCAAGCAAGCATCTTTACTTGTGTAAAGTATGAGATTGCAGCCTTCGCTCATATAGTTAACAAGATAGACTCATTACCGGATGGATTCTTTTCGCCGGGCATCCTTGCCCGAAAAGGCTTCGTCAATATTCTTTTCACCTTTGATACTCGGTTCACATCCGAGTATGCGATTAGATCTCTTCGGTGGTATGAGTTTGTCCTGGGGCCTCAGTTCGCCAGCGTCCTGGGAGCCTTACAAGATCCCTGCCTTTCTTTTCTTGCCTCAGTCCTAGAAATCCATTCTTTTTTTTTGTGTGGACGACTCTCTTTGAGCCTTGAAGGCGCGGGTAAGAGACGCATATTTGCTATAGGAAACGTATATCAAAGAACGTCTCCTTTACCCGGTCCACCAGTGGGCCATGGATCTTTCTTAGGTCCATACCTACTGATGGAAGATTTAACCAGTTCGGCCCTATTGAGAGATTGTTGAAGTTGAATCTAGATTCATGCTTCTCCTTTGATCTCAAGAATGCCACTGATCGATGGCCATTGTCATTTATTTATTCAATGATGGTCCCCGGGACCGACTCTGACATCATCGATCGTGAATTCCACACTAGGATTTCACATTTTCACCGTACAGTTGAAGATGGTGAAGCTCAAATCTGTTCTAATCCTTCGTGTGTGGGCAACCCCCACTACGCGCTTATTACGCCTCTTGGGCTCTCTTCGCTCTATCGCACCATTTCTTGGTGTGGATGGCGGCGGATGACGTATATCCCACCTCAATACGGCGCTTCACCCGGTACGCGCTTCTCGGGGATGAGATAGTCATCGCTGAATAAGGCTGTAGCCAGCAGATAGCAAGAACTGCTTAAGAAGCTCGGGGTGACCATCTCACTTGGTAAAAGTGTGATATGTGAGACTGCTTCCTTTGAGTTTGCCAAGCGGTTCTTTGCAGCAGATAGATAGGGTACCCCTTTGGGATGTATCTCCTGTCTCAACTGGTTGATCTTGCATCTGCTCGATCAGTCCAGGGTGTCTGCCAATTGGGCCAAGGATACAAGGTCAGCAAGCCTAATGTAATGTTCCGCTTATATGGGGCTGGTTACCGTGTACGTTCACGGCTATACTCCTCTAATCGCTCTAAGAAGTGGGAGCGATTATGGGTAGCAGCCACGAAGCCACCGGGTTCATCGCAGGTACCACTGGAGTGGTGGATTGGAAGGGGCATGCCCCTCAATCCTTATCTCCGTGGGCAGATAGTTGCGATCTTGCTGCGGGAACTGAACTAGAGCTCAGGAAGAAGGCAGCCCTCAATCCGCTTATGAGAACTGAACTTCACGATTGGACGGCTAAGCTAAGCACCAACTTCCGCGCCCTGAAGGATAGGACTCAAACTTTTGATCTTTGAAAGGAGCTTGCTTATTCAAACCGAAAGAGCTCCTGCTTATGGTAGTGGATAAATGGGTGGGACATGTATCTGCTGCCTCTGCTGCAGCTGGTGGACGATGAAAGGAAAAGGGGGCGAGACTGTAGGATAGGAAAGAAGGTCAGCGAAAGAGCTTCAGTAGTTTCTTTCTGCATTTCTTGCTTAGTTCCCTTCCCTCGTTTACCTGCTTTCCGAGAAAGATATGCCTCGGTATTCAATTCAATAAAGTAGGGCCTTCCACGGCGAGTTTAGGCTGAGGAAGATTTTCTCTTTCTTCCATCTAGTTCAGAGAAGCAAGAAGAAGAAGGAGGTTCAGAGAAGAGTCTTTCTCCGATAGCTACAGGCCAGAGCCCCAAACTCTGAAGATATCCCAAACTTCTCTCTCCCTACCGCTACCAGTCAAGCTTATTGGATATGGAACTTTTCCTCTCTTGAGGTCGGGGTTGAAGAATCAGGGTACTAAAGAATGGGTTCAGCCTTTAGCTACGGCTGTATGGAGCAAGTCATAGCAACCTAAACTAAAGAAAGCTGACTGCCTCCAGGCAGGAGCGGAGCCACTCGACTTCTTAGGAGAGGAGCGAAGGTACTCGTAGTTTCAGATATAGGAGAGGATCAAAGAATTTGAGACTGATAAGGAGAGGAGCGAAGGTACTCGTAGTTTCAGATATAGGTTCAGAAGCGAAGGTACTCTACGAAAAAAATATAGGAGAGGAGCGAAGCCACTCGACTGAGGTTAGGAAGGAGAGGAGCGAAGGTACTCTACGTTTGAAATATAGGAGAGGAGCGACTCGACTGAGGTTAGGAAGGTTCAGAGCAGAACCCCACCTCAATCGTGATTCTCGGAAGGAGGGAAATGAGATCAGAGGGGATTCCCACTCTCTTCTCTGGCTAGGATGTGACTTCTATGGCATTAGTTCCATAAACAAGTCCCATAAAAAATCAATGAGTATTTATTTGAGGTTTGGAAGACCCTAGTTTGAAAGAAAGGATATCAGTTTCAGTGGAATGAACAAGTCCCAAGGACGAGGCTTAGTGGAATGAAAAAGTCCTCCGGACCCGTCCTTCTTAGTTCAGTGATTGAATCTACCATATTCACAAGTCCCGCAACAAGAGGTTAATATGGAAATGCCCTATTTGCTTTTAGTGGTCTCATTGAGAATAAAGTCAAAGACTTTGCGACATCTGGACCTTTGTTTTTCCTTCTACGTAGTTTCATTTCTACCATATTCAAGAAATAGTAGGGTAGATTTCAGAGTCCTTCGCCTACTACAATCAGTTCTCTTAATCAATGAGACCGTCCTCTTGACTCTCAAATCCGGAGGCTCAAAGAATGATCGAGGTCTATACTTTCATCTTCTTTCTGCTCAAATTCTTCTCACCTTGTTCATTGAGGAGCTTTTTCTTTCTCCATATGAACTTCTTCTTCTCTTTTTTGTTGAAAGCGCAACTATATCCAAAGGGGTACCCTGGATATAGACTGCTTTGAAGCTAGGATAGCCTCCCCTCCATCGTCTAAGGATCCGCCTTGTCCACCTCTGAAAGGCCGACTAGGAATTTGGAATGAGGTGGCAAGCAAATTTCGAACTTTTCTATTAGATCAATCAGCGGTTGCTTAGGCCGGTTCATGACTTGGCAGGTCCTTTCGAAGTGACCGATGGATCTTTGAATTAGACTACAGAGCTTGGCTTGATCGGTTGATTGGCGAGCAGTTGCTAGATGGCCTTGAGTCCTTTCTATTCTAATCATTTTTCAAAGAGTCCTTTGCCTCTATCTAAATTCAGCACTAGCTTCTAATGTAATCGGACTTTGAAAATAAATAGAAAGAGAGGGTCAAAGAATTTGAGTTGACGATCCTAGTGTGAGTGGATGCCTAGTTTTGAAAGTCTTGCCACTTGAGGGCTTCCACGCTTCTGGCTGACTGTAATAAGGGCTAAAGAAGGATGAAACAAGGGATATGAATGGATGGTCTTTCCTCTCAATCGAGTGGTGTATTTACTAGCTTGAAGATCAAGAGGTTTTTTCCGTAAAGAAAAGATTTGGCAGATTCGGCCAGTTCCGGGCGTAGTAGAAGTACCTTTCCGTGGTAGTTTAATTCTCAAACCGATGAAGGGGGAACAAGCTGGGCCTGCAAATGCCCAACCCGCCGCTGCCCCAGAAGCTCACTGAATCACCTCGCTGCTGGGCCCAAGAATTTCAATCATGAGGTAGTTGGGGGGGGGGAAGGCAGGCGTAGAAGATATAGTGCTAAGCCTTTTGTCGAGTTGGAGCGAATGAAATGGGAAAACCTCTCCGCAACGTCTATAATATTATAACCTCGTCATTCCAAATGGGTGAATTTGACTTGCTTTCAACCCTGATCCTGAACATCAAATCCATCCTCGGGTCAAGGCTGCGAGACGGGAGTCAGCGAGGGAAATCGACCCCACTACGCAGTTTTCGGCTCTCGTTTTCGTTGTGGAAGTTCAAGTCTGAGTTCTTGAAGGTTTCGCTCCTGCTCTTTCAGTTGCTGCTGAGGCTGCTATCTCTCTTTTTCCGTCGGCCTTATTTCTTCATTCATTCTTTGACTCCCAGTCGAAGTCTTCCTCTTTATTTAGAACTCATGATTCAAGGTTCAAATTCACATTCCAAGAAGGAAAATGGTACGTTCTCAAATATTAGGCGAGGGTAGCTCGACCAGCGGCAGCAAAGGGAAAGACTGAAGAGGTGGAAGAAAAGGCTCGGGAATAAAGGGCTCGCCCAGGAAGCTCAGCTTCGAGACCGACTACGCGGTAGGATCGGAAGTGAAGGAGCCTTTCCTTCTCGCCTTTGGGATTGCTTTTCCGTCTTGCACTTCGTCGGTCGTGACCACTATTGCCTCAGATCTCTTTCCTGGCTGATCTCAAGGTTTTTTGATTTCGAAGCTCAGACATCTCAATCCAAGTTCAAAGATCAATATGCCCTTATTTAGGCGATGAGGATATTCAAGACCCCTCAACCCTCCAGACTGGTACTTGGGGGCAAGATCAGATATTTATCTGACTTTTTGGAGATCTAGGGAAAAAGCCCGTTAGGAATAATATTCTTTCTTCTAGTCTTCTTTCTCTTTCTTTCTCTTTCTTTCTTTTCATTGAAAAACCCCGCCCCGGGGGAAAACTCTCTAAAGTAGGGTAGGTCGGCACCAGATTGAGCTGTTGAGGCTACGGTTGTGGCTGAAGAAGTTGATCAAGATCAGCCTGTTGAGGGGATCGATACCTAGTTTACTCGGAATCGGAACCTGGAGCTAGACGTGACGCATACTATTTTCAAAGTCCAAAAGAGATCAAGGCAAGAACGAAGATCAGTTCTTAGACTAACTAGCCCAGAGCGTCTGGGGTTGAGGAAAGCGACCGGATTTACCGCTCCGTGGGTGGAAGCAGCGTCAAAGACAGAGTTTACTCGGAATAAGTGACTTCAAGGCGAGCAGAAGCAAGGGGACAGACTGAGGAAGAAGCAGTGGCTGTAGCCCACTACGCGGTTCTTGAAGAAGTTGCTCTCGTTCTTCTTGCAAAGACATTATTTCATCATATATGAATCACGAGTAGAATCCCAAATGCTGGCATTGAAGGAGAAGACTGTTCAGGGGCAAAGAATTTGCGAGTGGAAGACCGGGAAAATGAGATCTTTTCCCCGCAAAGTCAGGTCTTGAAGTTCTTATCTTATCTTTCTTTCATTCTCAGTTTCGGAATAAGCCTCATCCAGAGTCCGCGCGAACTCAGATACAATGAGTTTAGCAACAACTACTATTTAGGTAGGGTGCCGGAGCAGCTTTCCCGGAATAGGGCATTTACTCAGAAAGAAGAAGTGCTGAGTCAGTGGAATAGGAATTAGAGGAAGAAGCAAAACTAGATAAATCAAATAGAAGAAAGAAAATTCCAAAAAACTAGACCATAAATAAGAAACTCGTAGTTGATTTGACTTTATTGGGTTTGACTTTTTTTGGAGTTTGGAGTTTTGATTCTTGCTTGGTTCTTTGGAGAGGGAGAAATGAAAGAGAAAAAGGGATCGGTTGAGTCAGACTTGGAACATAAAGCAGAAGTAGTCTCGGCAAGAGTACGAAAGGGTGCGGGGTAGGAGCTGCTGTAGCATTTGTAGCATTCTCCCGCTCCGGGGGGGCCATTAGTTCGAGATCTTGGGGGATCGTTTAGCGACCTAGTTGACCCGGGAATCCGTCTACTTAGTTTGGCAGAGGTCTCTCCTGTAGAAGATAGGTTATCAGCAGCTTCCCCAGAAATAGGAGAGCGAAGCAGCTAACCACCCTATAATGAAGGAGTTTCATGAGTACTCTAATAGAGGTCACAAGAATGAGACCGGAAAGGATCGGCCGAACTCTCTTTCAGTTAGAATGTAAGGAAATTGAAAGAAGCGCGGAAAAGGGTACTCCCATCCCACGTAGCGGTAGTATCTAATAAAAGAAAGAAGCTAGACTCATTCTGAAACTCCACGATAAAAGACAAGTAGCGTCGATAGACGATTAGCTTTGACGTCAATATCCCAAACCAGGAAAGATACTGGATCCTGACGCACTACCTTTTGGGTCTGGTACCCCCCAAGGCTCTTGTTTAGAGTAGAGGTAGGTCGCTTTTGGTTCGCCAGTGACTATCAAAATCTCGGATTTCAAGAGGTGAAAGCGGAGTTCAAAAGGAAGGCAAAGACCTCCCTCCCCCCTTCCCTCTTTGGGTCGGAAACTCCCACACTTCTATGATTAGGCTCCATTGAGCCCAGCCCGGGAGATGAACCAGCCACCAAAACTCGTAACTGAGTTTCGTATCTCCGGAAAGCCGTGGAAGCCGCAGGGGATCCCTTTTTTATAAGGTGGTTGGATAACCGTTCAACAGCCTATGAGGGATGGTCATTGGACGATCCGCCACCCACAGACAGAAGATGCTAACGAGCCATTACGCACTAAAGACTTGCTTACACACGCTTACCGAGTCCTGTACCGCTGAAGGGGAAAATGACTTGCTTATGCCTAATCTCCCAGATTTCCGTCAAGTGCTTATTTGGTTTTGAACCGAGACACCCTCATTCCGTAAAGCGTAACCCGGTATTGCCAATGCTCCTATTTTCTTTCTTTCTTTCTGAAGATCATTATCCCATGACGGAGGATTACGGGAATTGCTTGACGGCTTTCCCCATTTCCTCTCATGATATAGTTGGTCTAGTGGCTTTCTCCTAACAGTCTTCTCTCGCTTAGGTCTTTTAGGGCCATTAGTCGCTTAAGCCTTTCTACCTCCTCCTTTTATGTGTGACTGGGTGTGGATGATAGAGCTTGAGCTAAAGTACTCGGCCAATGAGAGTTGATTAGCCTTGAAAGCAATGAATCTGAGTTTCATCGGATAACCCCACTTTATCATGGTATAGCCATTCCAAAAGACCAGGAAGAGGGTCATGCAGAATAGGAGGAAGTCAATGAAGAAGGTCCAAAGGATTTTCATGAAATTCAGATATTTGGGACCACCACATACGTCAGAAACCCTTTACGAATGAAAAGAAAGAGTGAATAAGCAGAAAGGAGAAAGGCAGTAGTCCCT
>NC_066861.1:30327316-30351627 GCF_025177605.1 Cucumis melo | reverse complement strand
ATTCTCGTTCATTTCATGAACAATCTAAGCTTTGCTACTTTCTCAACCACGAGAACAACCGCAGAGTCAATCAGAGTTGATCTTTACCGTGGGCGAAAAAAGAAAGAGCTGCGACTGTGAAGGAGCCCGACGATTAATAGGTCCAAGGCTATGGTGGAACCGCTCCGTGGGACCGGGAACATGAAGAAAAGAAAGTTCAGTCAGAAAGAAAGTCAAGAAAGCACTACGCGGAAGGCATATATATAAGGGGAAGAAGTTCAAGGTTTGAAGTTCAAGGAAGAAAAAGGCAAAGGAAGTTCAAGGTTGAAGTTCAAGGAAGTTAGAAGTTCAAGGAAAAGGTTCGCCTATCCTAAGTGGATAGTCAGTCCTTATCTCTTCTTATGGTCCGCTACTGAATATGGAATATCAAGCCTAGGATCATGAATTCCACTCAAACTTATGGCCGATCCAAGGCATCCTTATTTTTTTCTTGTATTTTTGATCTTGAAGCTTTCTCTTTCTGCTTCTGCCTCGAAGACTGAAGCTCCGATGCTCTTCCTATCCAGTCAAGGGAGTTCCGATCAGAAGAGCTACTTTGTGCAACTCCTATCCAGTCAAGCTACTAACTTCCTTTCCTGGGCCGCACCGCTACGTGGGGAAGACAGATTTTCCACTTCTTTCGTTATTTCTTTACTCAAGACAGATAATTCCCTTTCGACCGATACGGTCAAGCATATGATATTAATAAGTATGATAATGCACGACCTTTCGCTTCGCTTCCCCGCCTTCTCACCTCGGTAAGAAGCGGGGATCTCATCTCTTTCTATTCAGCCTCCCCACGCGCTGATCTGAGGAAACTGATAATTACCTTGTCAAAGAGTAGTTCTTCCTCGTAGGCCTCCTTCCTACTGATCTAGCTGACTCTCCTACTAAGTATGACTCCAGATGTGCCCTTTTCGTACTTCCCGCTGATGAATTGGGATTTCTTTCTAAAAAGAGAAAAGAAAATTGATGGAATTGTGCTAGCTTACGAAATGAGAACAGTGATTCTATAAAAGCCTCTCCCACTCCTCTTCCTACTAAAGAAGGTAGAGCAGGAAGGGCGGCCCCGAACAGTCTAGACTTTTCCTCCTTTCATCCCTCTTCTTGCTTCTAACCTGCCCCGATCGAGAAGACGACCATTGATTTCTTTCAGTCCAGGACCTCTCCTTATCAGTCTAGCCTAAGCCCGATCCAGATAATTCCTTAGGGTGTGACCTTTCTTCTCCTTCGTCATCTGAGTAGCTACCTATTCGTATCCTTCTTTTTAGTTGATACAGTCACTCAAAACCGTGGGCACTAATCTTTGAATAAGACTGGTGAAGAACCCAACCTGACTTGACTCATCTTCACTGCTTAAGAAAAACTTTCAGTCCCACTAAACGGATAACTGTAAGGGACCTACATACAATCCCAAGCACTGGCCATAGACTTTCTCAGGCAGCGTATATTGACTTCCTCCTTTGCCTTTCCCAATCTCCACAAAAGAGGTTCCATAACTTGACGAGCTTCTTTATTATCCCGCGGTGTCTTCTTCTATCTAGTTGATTGCGAGATCGGAATCTTAGCCCGATGCATCAATCAGAGAATGAGTCCTCAGGACCTTGTTTTCTTCCTCGCGCCTGATCCTTCTTACGGAAGGATACCGATATACCAGCATCACTCAAAATCCTATGCTTCGTGGGATAGCGCTTTCAGTCTTCCTTGTCGAGCCGGTTCGGCGCCGCAGCACCTTTCCAGGGGAGCGGCTTGCATACCCTTGACAGTGGAGAAAGATTACTGGTGCCAATCAGACTCACGGATCTTCCCTAGCCCTCGTACTCTGACTCAGCAGCCACAGACCCCTTAAGGTCACTTCGACCCTTTCCTTCCCCACAGACAGGGGTGACAGGGATCAAGCCTATTTTCTAGCTTGCTTTGGACGAATGCTTTCTTTCCTACCCATTTCGAGGCGAGATTACATTGAGGAGACGGAGTTCTATCTTTTTAGATAAGAAAAAAGACCTACAGGGAGAGAAGAGGGAAAGATGGAAAAACCCACGGAGCGGTTTGACCCCCATGTGAGATTGAAGTTTGAACGCCAAATCAGCCATTTGCTAGTAGGGACAATCGAAGATGTAGTAACTTCAGGCCGGTGAACATGAGGAGCGAGTGAAAAGACGCTCAAATGGTTTTAGCAAAGAAGATGTCACTTCGTCCCTCTTCCTACCCTATCCTAGTGCGTGCCCCGTCTGTGACCAATACCTAAGGACGGACTATTCATATATCTACTCCGAAAGGGACTAAGTTGCTGGAGGTGTAGAGGAGAGGGACAGATTTGACCTCTGATTCCGCTGACTCTGAAAGAAGGACTGGTGGGGACTTTCTTCTATTCGCTCGTGAACTCGACCGCTTCCTGAACTCTGGAAAGGAATTGAAGGACGGGTTCAAACTACGAACCGGACCCATGAAAGCCCGGCCGCTGCCTCTTCTTCTTTCGATCCTATCTGAGCCCACTGGGTCTCGCGACTCAAATCCCCACTTTCCCACGGTTTTGAAGTGACTTAAAAAACGAAACTCGACAGGACGGAGAAGGAGCATTCCTTTAAGTAGGTTCAGACTTTGGAGTCTTCTTTACCCCTGTGTATCCGCGCAACCTAGAAAGAACCCCCACGGAGCGGTGAGCAGCTTTGCGCTCCCTAGCCAAAGACCTTGCCTGTCCGAACCAACCTCGTAGCTCTTTCTTCCCTTTCGGCTTGGGAAAGAGTAACTCAAATTCTTTGAGCCTAAGATTCCTTTCATGTCCATGAAAACACATGCTTGCTAACATTCGTGATTCTGTAAGGGATACGAAGCCCCTTAATATACCGAAAAAAGAATAGAAAGATAGTATAGAACCAGCCTAGTTCGTACAACTTCGTACAACCTAGAAAGAGCCCCCCACGTAGCGGTGAGCTCCGCGAAAGACCTAGAAAGACCCGAATCGCTCTCGAAGCTCTCAGCTCCCGGCTTCGCCTTCTACCCCAACCCTCACCTCATTTTAGAAAAAGGTAGGGGAAATAGAAGATCAAAATCAGACGTAACAGCTCTTTTTTCCTTGTTGGCTGTCCTCCCTCTCTCTCTCTCGCTAGTTGTCGATAGCATCTACCGGCTCCGGGTTTGAAGGATGTGGTCTACGGCTCAGCTCCACGGAGGGAGTGGCTTTGTCTTTCCTAGTTCGTCAGTCAGTCTTCTCTGTCCGTCCGGCCGGAAACCCTGCAGCTTTGACTGTCCGGCTTTGGCTTTCTCCTTATTTGATTATATTATCAAAGCTTTCTCCTTATTATATTATCAAAGTAGGTGCTGGGTAGCATTCCCCATTCCCCATTCCCTATTGGGAGCGTCCGATCCACAACGAAATAAACAACAAGTCAAAGACAACCCTACGGAACCCTTTTGAGAAATCCATATTAAGAAATTAGTCCGAAACGACTGTGAAGGAGTGCATTATGTTTATATGGATTTCTTTCGTTGCACTCCTGAATTCTAATATAAAGAAGGAGCGAAGTCAAAAGTAGTTTCAGATATAGGAGAGGAGCGAAGGTACTCTACGTTGAAAATATAGGTTCAGAGCGAAGCCACTCGACTGAGGTTAGGAAGGTTCAGAGCGAAGGTACTCGTAGTTTTCAATATAGGTTCAGAGCGAAGGTACTCGACTGAGGTTAGGAAGGTTCAGAGCGAAGGTACTCGTAGTTTTCAATATAGGTTCAGAGCGAAGGTACTCGTAGTTTTCAATATAGGAGAGGAGCGAAGGTACTCGACTGAGGTTAGGAAGGTTCAGAGCCCGACGATTATTATTCAATGAAATCCATATGAAAAAATTAGTTGCAAGATTCGTGCTTCTGCCGTAGGTAGGGTCCTTTTGACCCCTATGATTCTGCTTTTCCTTACCTTTATTCCGAAAGAGGGAATTCTGACTCAGTCCAGTCTCTTACCTTGCTTCTGCTCGCCGCTTAGCACCCTCACTCTGTCTTTGACGCTTCCACCCACGTAGCGGTAAATCGGGTATAGCTCCCGATGAGGCTACTGATACTGAATAAGACTTATCCGACGTAGCAGGAATGAAACTACCACGGACCGGGATCACATACCTCTGCTGCCTGGGACTTCCCTTTCTTCCGAGACTAATTGAGTTAACCTCGGCTGTGTCTAACCTTTATGGTCTAACCTGCATGGGCGGCTGCTGATAATGATAACCTGCACCGATCCGTTCTTTATTCCGAGACTAAGGAGACTAATAATCATAGTTATGAAACCGAGTCGCAAGGAATTAGCTCTGATTCTCATTCCAATTTCTGTCTCGGCTGCTCCTACTCGGGGGAAAGCTGCTTCTCGCCCCTCTCCAGTTCCAGAAGAACAGCTTATCCTTACTTCGAGGCTTGACAGAGATATTCTGCTCAATCTGAATTAATGAGCGGCTAAGCGCTTGAATATCATCCACGAGGTGACTGACCAAGATCAATCCCTTTCCGTAGGGGCATACGTTAGGGCCCGGGGAGGAATTCGGATCAGTGTGGATAACGAAACTGGTGTTGAGATCTTAAAGAGAATAAGAGCTTTCCTTCTTTCAATACCACCATAACGAAAGACCCTCTATGCGCTTCCTGTCTTTCTGTCTCGCCCTATGCGCCTACGCCAGCTGCTTTCTTGATCTCGCGCCTCTCCTCCTTTTGAGGATTCCGCCTCTGATCCTCTCGCCTCTTAAGTAGAATACGACTGATATCGGAAGAGTAGACTGAATTCCCGCTGGACGGTTAGAACGACTGAGAAGAGGGATACTGACCGACTGTAAGGGTATGAATACGACCAGTATCAGATAGGGAAGAGAAGAAGAAAGGTCAGAGGGAGAAGTAGCTTAATTAGTCAGAAAGCCGTAGGCCTGGGCCAAAAGTGAGTTCATTCTTCATTCGTGTGTTAGAGAGAAAGAAAGCGGAGGCAGAACCTAAAATAAGTACGAAAAAGAATGAGACAGAACCTACTAAAAGACACTGGAGGCAAGGGGCGAGAGCTACAGTTTCGGCAGTTGCTGACAGGGAAGACGTAGTTCCAGTTTCAAGGGAAGTAGTTCAAGTTTAATAAGTAGCAGTTGAAAGAAGAACTGGGACAACGAAATAATCTCGTTAATTCACTCATATAAAGAACAACGATATTTGCAATATCTGAAAAGAAGAAAGAAATCCCAATCGGTGTGAAGTCGAGACCAAAGGAAGAGGGTCAGGTCAGCTGGAAAGGATAGGCTTTGGAGAAAGAAAGGTATTTCAGTCATCAGTCTCGAGTGGCTCGACCTAGCTAGTAGGAATCGGAAGCGATACCGAGTTGACGAGGAGTTTGATTCTATTCCGTCATGAGATCAGTTTCAGTTTCAGTTGCTGGATGAAAGAAAGAGTAGGGGAGTCAGACTTTTTCTTATCTCTTGAGGCGGGGAAGCTATCAAAATGAAAGAATAAGTAGGGTCTTTAGTAATGGAATTGCATAACGGTTATCAGCTTCAAACCCTAGTTGGGTCGGCAGAGGAAGAGTCTGAGTTCCGGAGAGTAGGAAAAACAAGAATCGGAATCAGTACTCAAAGAATCAGACTTGGTGCGGTTATCAGCTGTGCTTTACCGAGAAAGAGCTTCTGAGTTGGAGTTAGACAAGAGGGAATTAGATCTTGGAGTTGAAGAAGTGGCCGTGAAAGAAAGATAATATGAAAGAAAGGCATATAGCCATAGTCGTGCAGAATCAAGATAGTCCTTCGCCTGCAATAATCAGCCTACGGCACCTTACCTACGAACCGGAGGCCTGAATGGATAAAGAACAAACTGAGTTGCACTCTTCACTCTTCAAAGTCGTACCTACGGCAACGAATATGAATTCAGCCTACTACGCCTCCTACGGAGTCAGTCATCCTTATTTCGGTTTAATGGTCCTCCGGACTTTCATTGCCGTAAGGTTGAGGCTTCGCATCTTAACATTTTCTATAGTATTCTTCATAAACAAGTCCTACGAGATAAATCTTCTCCGGACCCTCCGGACTGAGAAAGATTATGTAAAAGAAGAGAAGAAGAAAAAGAGAAGAGCAAGAGAAGAACTCAAGAGGAGCCGTAGTTAGGAGTCTTAAAGAGGCAAGGGGCGAAGCCTTATGATTTACATACTATGGCTGAGACAGGAGCGCAAATGGACTCCGGACCTCCGGCAAAGAATCTCCTACGGAGTTGTCTTTCTTTCTTGTTTTCTTCTTTTAGGTAGTCTTTGAAAATCATAAACACCTTCTCCGTCCGGAGGACTCCTTTGTTCTTTATCCATTCAAGCTTCTCAAAGTAGTCTTTTAGCGTAAATCACCACTGAACCTTTATTAAGTAATCTCAAGTCCAAAAGCGATTCATCGGCGAAAGCTTAGCCATCCTTTTGAAAGGAAATAGTCAGAATCCCCTTCCAAAAGCTCCTCTTATTCTCCGCTCCCGTCTAAGGCGTCAAAGTTGCTTGGGCGCCGATCAACTACTTCTCTTGTTTCTGCTACGGATTCTGATCGGTCCGGAGGACTCGTTCATTCCATATTGTTTGAAACTGGGCCCTTTGGCTCCTCGAAGATTGAATGGATAAAGAACTCCTAATTAAGCTAGTCCGGACGACGGGTTTTCCTTGAATTTGAAGCTACCTGCTTTTCATCTTCCCCGCTTTCGTTTACACGTAGAATCATTGAAGAAAAGACTTGATTTGAAATCAGATTAGATCTTGGGATGGCTCCGTAGGAGGACGTAGATAGAATTCTTTTCTTCCTTAATCCTGAACTTCTGAATTCAGCCTTTGAATGAAAGAGATCTTTCCTCTTCTCCAGCGACTTCAACAACGGAAACCTATGAAAGAGCGAGAGCCACTTCCCCTGGATCTGACTCTTATTCAACCTCTGCCCCTACAGTTGAGCTGCGGAACACCGGGCTCACTCCTAATCCCCGACCTGGGAACTCTTTCTTTTCTTAAGAGTGATTGAGGCGCCTTTCCCTGCGAGATCAGATGATGCCTCTTTGGAGACCTGTACGAGCCTTATTGGCTTCTGCCTCTGAGCGTCTTGGGTCGAGCGTGTGCCTTATGCATTTTCAAGCCCTTCTTTATCATGCGAAGAACGAGAATCAGGCAAAGAAGGAAGGTTCTCTCGCTGGGGAGTTTCAAGATTTTCCGACAGCTACAGGTTCAGCGGTTTCTGTGGCTGGAAAAGCTCTTTCTTATGGTAGGGAATTGCTCTTGACCTGCCTTCTT
Source organism: Cucumis melo (assembly GCF_025177605.1). Lineage (NCBI taxonomy): Eukaryota > Viridiplantae > Streptophyta > Magnoliopsida > Cucurbitales > Cucurbitaceae > Cucumis > Cucumis melo. The sequence continues at coordinate 30,344,355 of NC_066861.1, read as the reverse complement.
TCTTAATTGATTCACTAAAAGATGTTCCCCAACCTTTGTGATCACTGTATTCCACGTACACCTTCTTTAAGGAAGAAAGGTCAGACTCCTTCTTTAGGAGGGGGGAAATTGGATCCCTCTTTCACATCAAATTCATCTTTCACAAGTATTTTCAATAGGGCAGGGCGAAGAAGAAAGACTGTAATGAGAGGGGCGATCGGGCAGTCTGATTCAGATCTTTCAAGGGATGCTGCGGACGTAGCAGGTGCTTTAGTCGCAGAAGTGGTGGGTGAGGCTGCTCTTTCAGCCTCATCTCTTGCCTCATTCAATTCAAGGCTGATTTATGGGATTTTTCATTAAGTAATTTCTAGAAAGTGACTCAAGATTTGACGCTCTCAACGATTAAGGAAGAAGACGATAAAGGAGCCTTCTTTCTTTATCTTTAAGGAAGAAAGGTCAGACTCAAAGATCAAAGGGAATAAAGAGCTCCTGATAAAGATTCAAGGAATAAGACGTAGTAGGAGGGCCTCCGGAGAGTCCAAAACCAATAAGAAAAAGCCTAGGGAAAACTTCCTTCTTGAGTCCATTCCCCCGGAACCCATAAAGACATGAAAATTAGAAAGAGTAGGTAGGGTCGGCGAACATGAATAAGAGAGTCCGCTCGACCGGAAAGAGTAGAAAGACAGTAGCTGCTATCGCCAGGAGGCAGAGGCTTGAGAATGAAACTACCACGGACCAGTGTGAATATGTCTCTCCCCAGTAACTGAATCAAGCAAGACGGGATCGATCGGTCTGAAATCGGGGTTCTATAGGCTTGACCGTAGAGGATAGGAATACCGGGAACTAAAAGAGGAGATCCCGAACCCAACTTCATATTCTTAGTGATAGTGCTAGTCCCCCTTTCCTCAACGGATTCCCCGACTAAATAGAGTTTATGGAAGGGTTGAATCCCTCTCTTGTTCGGAATGAGCGGAGAGGCAAATATCAAGCCTTTTAACGAGAATGAAAGAAGAAACTCGCAAATTCTTTGCCTTTCTTCATTGATTCAGTCTCGTCTCAAATTGACTAATTCATTAATATGGATTTCGATCATTCTTTGGGCCTCAGTAGCTTAATTCTTTTTTGATCCATATGAAATTTCTTCTTTTTCTTAGCTAAAATCCCATAAAATGCAAGGGCTCGACTGATAAGGAGAGCAAACCACATTTGAAGGCCACTTTGAAAGTCAAATGCCTGATTTTGCAGTCTATTTTCGTTATATAGAAAGATGAGAAAAAGTCAGATTTTGCAAGAACCGAGAAAAGGCAATGAATGAAAGGATGAGTTGATCTCTGATCATTTGCTTAAGACATGCATTCAGAGATTGAGAAAGAGAAGAAGAAGAAAGATAGAAAAAGCCCTTGGTCCAATTCTGAGATCTCCCCCCAACTTTCATACTAGAAGACAGAGAAGTTCATACCCAAAATCCTCTTTCTTTTTTCCACACATAACCGAAGAATGGAAAAGATTATTCAAGGGTCTTCGGGTACCAAAGGGTCTTGAACGACCGATCCGTATGGAAGAAAGAAAGAATCCAAAATCGTTATGAACACACACCTATTCATGAGATCAATCCGGTCAATCCAATCCAGTCCTTCCTCTATCGGGGTCCTATTCTCACCCTACCTTTTTGATAGATAGCAAAGGGCTAGTTTAGATATTATGTCACTGAAAGTTCTCGATCGGACACGGAATAAGAAGACTTTCTGATCTGAGTGTGGAATGCCTAAGACAAAGATTTCCTTAATCAAAGCATCCATATGCCCTCCTTCGGTATCTTCTTTCTTTCTTTCCTTCTTTCATGTGTGGAATCCAAATTCTTCTTATGCTGGCGGATCCGCCCGCTATGTCAACTCCTACCTCCGCCTCGACTAAATTCAAGCAGTGAGGACTAGCTTCATTTCCTCTTGACTTCTGAATTCTACCACCATTTGAATCTCATTTTTCTATATCTTTCTATATATATATATATTATCAAAGAGTAGAAGTTCATATTCCATCAAGAGTCCAGAGGAGCGAAAGCGGCTCGACTTACAGGAGAGGACCGTAGGAGGCTCCGTAGGAGGAGGAAAAGGCAATTCATTCATGGACCTACTACATCCTCTCTCATTTGCTTAACACAGGGAATTAGGACAAGAGGCCTCTCCTTTATCTTCTCGTCTATAATATTTCATCCCCTATCTCGGGTGCCCCTCTTGATCTGTCTCTGATATGATGAATATCAGGGTGATTGGTCACATATTATGCATTCTGAGTTCGCTCTTTAGGCTAGTCAGTCCGTCCCTCTTTCTCGATCCGACGAGAACAGTGTCCTGTCCCACTACGCGGTCCCAAGCTTCTGATTTTTGTACTGATGTTTCAGAAAGGGATGCCTCTTGTACGGATGAAACTGCCTAAACTGAGAATTCCGGAGAATAAGATCCTGCTGCTCATGGAACTCGACCCGTGGGTCTCTATATTCTACCTGAACCCGAGTCAAAAAATCTGATATTCACACCGAAAAAGGATAGATATTCATACCTTCCCCGATCTGACCCTTACCGCTCCGTGGGTCAATTTCATCGAGCCTTTCAGCTGACCCGACTGAACAATTAAAGAATGAATGTCTTAAGCAAATGATCTGAGATCCAACTCATCCTAGAAAGTTGACCTTTTCTCGGTTCTTGCAAAATGTGAGAAAAAATCAGATTGAGAAATTATATCAAAATAATTGAGTGAAAAATCAGGCATTTGACTTGAAAAGTTGCTACAAAGTGGTTTGCTCTCCTTATCAGTCGAGCCCTAGCATTTTCTGGGATTGAACTCCGTCTTCAATCTAGCAGATTAATTTTGAGCTTCTTGAATTCTCGTTAATGAGTTCACGCAATATTCTTTGCGCCTTCTTCATTCGATCATTCTTTGAGCCTGTGGTCCGAAGAACTTAGCTCCTGTCCAAGTCAATATTCTTTGAACCTAGCAAGATCTCATTCAAAGAAAGGGCTTGACCTCTTCATGGAATTCCTTTTTCTACTTTCAGTGCTTTTCTTTCTCTCTTTTCTTTTTCTTTCTTTCTTAAGAGATTTGATAGCCTAATCCTACATCTTAAGAGATTGTATTTCTCGATTTGATCTCCCTAATCGATCTGTCTTAAGAGATTTCTTCTCTCTCTTACTGGAATTAGCCGATGATCTGACCTGATGGAATATTAGAGTGGAACCTACCTCCTCATCTTAGGAGTGGGCATACCGCGCGAGAGGGCAATAGCGAAGGGAGCGGCGTACCAAGACAAGAAAAAGAAAAAGCACAAGATGGATAAGCTTGCCTCAAACTGCCATTAGTGTACTATTAGATAGACGGCTAGGGGTCATTGAACCCACCATAGACAACTTTCCTGTCCCGTAATCCGACAGAAAGAATATCTACTAATGGAAATTGTGCGCTCTGTCCTTCTTTCTTTTATGGGGTGCTTTATCTGAGGCCGACTTCTGAGTTATTCAGGGAAAAGCTGCGAGACCGTTTTGAAGCTTTACGAGGTTATCATACGACTTCCCACGGAGTGGTCTGAATATCTTCTACTTAGTTTGGGCTTCCTTTTCTCAATCGTCCATTCGTCAATCTCTAGTGGGGACGCCTCCCTCTAAGAATTCTTTGATCGCTAAGTCGACCAATTCCTCTACTCGGACTAGACCGAAGCAGCGGATTCGCTACCTAAATTTCAGGCGGAAGACGTAGCCTGGTTCATAATTTTTGATTGAGACTAGAATTTCATTGTGTATACAGTAAATAAAGGAATAAGAGGTTCGAACTCAACTTTCTAGTTGGCACAGCTCCCATCGCTTGAACTTCAAGTTCAACTTCCTTCCTTTTTCGGTATGAGGGCTCAGTCAGACTTGGGCATGAGAAGAGTCTCAGAAAAGTTCGTTGGCATCTAATGCCTTAGCGCAGGAAGAGATGCCTTGCCCTGCGTGGTCTTCCTTTATTCATGCGGCGGAAGCTAGCGACAAAAGATAAGGCCAGCACAGTAGATGTCTTTACGGGACGGGCGTCAAAGAGACTGAGTCAAGGATTCTCCCAGGTTGGGGCGCTCGCTATGCGGACGGATGCTGAGCCTGAATTTCCTCTCCAGCCTGATCCAGAGTCATCTGTCTCAGTTGAGTTCATTGTTCAGACCGCCTGAATCTCATTTCAAATTCTTCCTCTCAAGTCAGAAATTCTCTCCACTTCCACGCTTAGACGATAGGCTACTGCTTAGCCGCTTTTTTGCTCTACTCGCAGGACTTTTTCTTGCCTCCTCACCTTGTGCTAGCAGTTTGAGAAAATTCTGATGAAAGAATATGGGACTGCTCTCTTACATGTCCACCAAGCGCGCCAAGCTAAGAAGAAAATCATACCCACGCCAAATCCATGAAAAGGATGATGCACTCCCTCGCGTAGTAGGATAGGCTTTCTTCCCCTATCTCTTCTTATGGCGGCTTTCCCACGGGGCGCTAGGTTCAGATATAAGAAGATATAAGGAATCATCAAGCGATTCTGATTCTTTCTTCTCTTTTTTATTTACTTAGCCATTCTTTGAATTGAGTTCTCGTATTAGTATTATCTTTGAAGGAGAGATGGAAGGAGACCTACGGGCCGGATTGACCGCTACGTGGGTTAGTAGGGAAAAAGGGAATTCTCTTGAAACTAGGCTCGGAGAGGAGAAAGCCTACCCTCCAAATTCATAGACGAAAGAAGAAAAGGAAAGCGATGAATAAGAAAGAAAATGGAGTGAAAGGATCCGGATCATTCTTCTTCCTCCTCCCCTCCTGAAAGGGATGAGTTCGGGCCGCCACCAGGCCTTGATTCTGGCTTATGAGCTCGGCTTGCCTCCCGTCGATCGTAGATAAGGTGATCGGACTCCGTGATTCATCCTTCCATCCACTCGTGAACTCGGGAAAGCCTATCAACCAAGTCATCAAGATCAAGCCTAGCCTGAATGAACAAAGGTTCCAGGGAAAGCCATTACACTCCTAAACAAACCTCTGACTTGGGAAGCCGACTCCTAAACCTCGTCTGCTGGGGAAAGCGCTTCCTTTCTTCTTCTTTTCTTCTATGAAGAAAATACCTTCCCATGAAAATAGTGAGATGATAGTAATCCAACTCCAACTCTTTCGATCATTCTTTGATCCTTTACTTTCTCTTACAAGAGCTAAAACTCTCCCGTAGGTCTGCACTTGCACTCCTCTCTCTCGACTGATATAACTCCTTACTACTGATATAACTCCTTACTCTTCCCCTTCTACTAATCAGATAGTTCAATCATAATTCAGTAAAGATGCGAATGAAATAAGAAGAGATAATAAGATTTCAGGGGTTTATCCTTCTCTTTCAGTGTCTCATGAAAGAATGTAGAAAAGAAATTCCTCTTTAGATATGATGATCTATCTTTTTCTGGAGTCCGGATTGCTCCTGCGTCTTCCTTTTTCCTTTACCTTTCATCCTTAACTTTCTCTGACTTGAAGTAGGTTTAGGAGTTCAAGGCCTTTCTATTTGCGTGACGTAGATCGATAGTGAATTAACGACTTATCAAGAAGAGCGGACTCGCCTCAACCTTTGTTCATTGATTCAGTCCTTATATTCACCTTTTATTTGCCGCCTTAAGGAATCTTTGACTTAGTGGATAAAAAAAGGTCAGTCTTCCGCTTATTATGAGATTTCTTTGCACTCGACCTAATACCTTTCCTGCCGGTCTTTCCGTTGAGAAAGACGCTTCTCCAAAGGAGATGAGGGCTGATCTTCTTTCAGGTATCTCTCTTTTTTCCTAATGCCTTCTTTCTTCATTGATTGACTTCCCAAGAACTCTTACGTGAAAACTTCTTGCTCACCCGCGCGCATGGGCTTCTCCCTTTGCTCTCACCTTTGTTCGGGAACGGAAGCAGGTAAGTAAGTAAGTCAAAAGAGTCATGAAAACGAGAAAGGTGCAAAGAATATTGCGAGTAGTTAGGCTCGACTGAGCTGTAGAAGGAGAGGAAGGAAGCCCAGGCCTCAGAGAGGAAGCCAACTCCTTCGGTTCTTGCTTACGGAGGAAGCGAACCTCTTGCAGGTGCCGCTTTAGTTGCCGAGTCCGTCGCATAGGAAGATGCAGGATCAGTATATTTTCTTCTTCTATCCTACCCCTCCCGCGTAGTGGGCATTGAGGCCTTTAAGACTCCTTTCGCCTCAATAGGGCACTTTGCGCCTCCGGTTTTTAGTGAACATTCTAATGGCGCGACAGGTGCAAAGAATATTGCGTCAATGAACAAAGGTTTAAGGCTGTCCGCTACGCTACGCTGGAGCTACTCCGAAAGAAATGAAGAAGGTTCGTAATTGAGCGATTCAATCTTCTTTTCACCTTCTGAATTTCTTTCTTTCTTCTTGTCTTTTCTATGAACCATATTGACTTCGGAAACCTCTCGCTGACGCTCAATCTCCCACTCGGACTCTACAAAGCCCCCTTACCCATTGAGGGGAGGCCCGGACGATTGTCAACTAGTGGAATCTTTGATTTAGTGGATAAAAGAGGTCCGACCTGTCTCATCACCCCATTAATAAATAATAAAGTAGCTTCATTCCACTAATTTGACTCCGGACCGGTCCGAAGGACTATTCGCTATTCTAATAGGACTGATTTCTTACCTGCAAAAAAGAAGTAGAAAAGGGGCAAAGAATATTGCAAGTTCCCACTCCATCTAATTGCAGGAGGTGGCCTCTCTGACGCCTCTCCTTTAATTAGATTTCATTAGATCGTAAAGACCTCGTTCGCATACTGGGAGCCTCATATACTTCTTCTTTTCATGTGAATGAAGGACCTCTTTGACTCCTTTTCATGAGCTCCTGGGTTGGAAGCACGTACACTCTCACTCTGTAATTGTCTGATTTGATCCTAGAGAAAAGGTCAAAAGAGCAAGATCGGCTGATCCCCTTCTTTTATGAATAATATCCCTATAGGCTAAAGCAGATCCCTTCAGTGGTTAGTGGTTATAGAACAAGATCGAAATCTAGTCCAAAGGAAAAAGCCGAGCTTTTAGAAAGGAAAGATTGAACTAGGAAAGTAGGAAAGAAAGAACTTCAAAGTTCATGATTTCTTTATTCATTAAGAGATAGATTCATTAGAGAGGGAGAATCTGCGCTTTCTAGAAGCTAGCCCGAGCGTAGCGTACTTGGGGAGGGAGCGAGCGGGTAGCATACACAAAGCGTGAACATGTTCCGATCCGAGGGCGAGAAGGCACCACAACAAGAAGAAGAAGAGGCAGGTGCAAAGAATATTGCGCAAGTCTGTCTTAGGGAAAGGTATACATTCTGTCTTAGGTGAGAGGAAGGCGCCATAAGACAGGTCCGAAGGCTAGGCGCAAAGAAGAATGATAAGGGGACAGGTGACGGGGCAAAGAATGATCGAAGAGGTAAGAAAGTCTAAGGAAGAGGAAGTATAAGGGGCGAAGCCCTACAGAAGAGGCAGGAAAGAAAGAATCAGTGTGAGGCGGAGTAGGAGTTGAGGACAGCAAGAAAAGAACAAAAAAAAAGAAAGAGAAAGAAGAAGTCAGTATGAGGGGCGAAGCCCTATACAGAAGAGGCAGGTCAGAAAGGCTATATCCGGAGGACCGGGGCAAAGAATGATCGAAGCTAGGTGCAAAGAATATTGCGAGGCGAAGCCACCGCTCCCGTGGGGGTTCCTAATGGTTATAGAACCTTCTCGCAATCTAGTCCAAAGGAAAAAGCTCTTCCTCAAATTCTTTGACCCTCTTCCCGGTACTCGTTTTTGTCGGGGAAGAAGCTCTTCTTCTGTCTTGTGCAAGATCGGCTGATTTCACTCCGTAATTCAGGTCAAAAGAGCAAGATCGGCTTACAAGATCCCTGCCTTTCTTTTCTTGCCTCTCTCCCTCTTTCTTATCTTTTCTTGGTCGTATGAGCACTGAGTGCTTTACGGGAAAGCCTCATTCATTGATTATTGATTGATTCAGACTTAAGGAAGGAAAAGAAGAATTTCATGAGTTGGATCGGTGCTATGATAGGCTTCGAGACTTTCTCGGGGTCTCGACCATGTCGAAAAAAGCAATAACTTAGGATCGAAGGCTTTCTACTTTTCATAACAAGAACTAAAATAGGAAGCCGATACCTGTGGGACTGAACTCGGAAGCTCTCCCCTTCGCCTCCCATTCATTTTTCTTGACCTAGAAGGAACTGGGAGAAGAAAGCTTTCCTAGCTCCGGATCGACCTAGAGCTTCACACATGAAATTTCTACGTACGAATTGACAAAAACTTCTGCTCCTTGTAAGAGAACAAAAAATCCCAATTGAATAATATATATAAAGAGGATAAGAACAAAGAAAGAGCTCGAGCAACCCCGTTTTCCGGGTGGTATTCTCCCTTTCAGAATAAGAAAGAAGAATTGCTACCTAAAGAATCAGAAATCAGACTGCACTCCTATGTTGAAGAAAGAGGAAAGACTCGACCAGGGACTAGCAAAAGCGTCAGATCGAAGGCTAGGCGCAAAGAATATTGCGAGGACTTCGGACTGGAGGATTTCCGCTTGATTTTGAGGTGTCTTAAGTTCAATATTTAAGGAGATAGAGAGGCGGAGAAGGAGTTGACCTTGACCGAAGGAAGAGGTGAAAAGAATATTGACGCCAGCAGTAGTGATAGCATAGCTCGACCAAAGTCAGAGTCAGCGAACGAGAGCAAAGGAATCCGTCCCAGTTTCATAGGTGCCAGTTAGGTATGAAGTAGCGATAGGAATCAGATCGAGAACAAGAAGGAGCTCCATCTCCGAGGGTAGAAGCTATCACTAGAAGCAAAAGAAGGGTGTTGAGCGAAGCTCCTCTCCTTCCTAACCTCAGTCGAGCCGCTTTCGCTCCTCTCCTCTAAGTCGAGCCGCTTTCGCTCCTCTCCGGATAGATAGGTATCTGAAGAGTCCAAAATGAGCTGATTCTTGGCCGCCGTTGAAGCTCTTTCTGTTCCGGATTAGAAATAGAAGACGATCCTTCATCAGAGCAACTAGCAACTGAACTCAGAATCATAGGATAGGAGCGAAGGGGCTTGACTTTGATTTAGTAAGAGGAAGCTGGAGAGGAGTGGGACAGCACAAAGGGGATGCGGCTTTCTTTGATAGGGTTCGGATTTTGAGTGTTGAAGCTGAGTGAACGAGGTCTTATCATATCTCTTCTTAAGGGGAAGGTTAGACACAGCTAACCCTAGTTTCAGCAGACAGTTTCATTCTCTCTTTCTCTAAAAAGGGTATGATCCCCTGGAAAGGGGCGAATACGACCAGAGAATAGGGATCTTTCACGAGAGGCCCACGTAGCGGTGAGATGGGAATTGATCTGACTTAGAAGGTGCGAAGCAAAAAGAAAGGAGAGGAGCGACTGAGGTTAGGAAGGAGAGGAGTTGACGTCTTAAAAAAAGAGGTTTACGAACGAGATAGAAAAGTGAAGGAGAGAGAGATTTTGAAGGGAATTCGATCTTGAAGCAGTAGCTTTAGCAGTTGAATCAGCCGCTAGCCCAAGCTTTTCGACCAAGCTGCGAGACTGGAAGTTCATACGCACTTGTAAAGATTGCATTTTCCCCTCAAATCAAATGAGAATCAGTCAAATCACTTTCCTAGGATAAGAAAGCCACCCGGAAGAGGCCTATTGCTTGGGGGAATGAAGTTGAGGAAGAAATAGCTCCTAAGCCCACTACGCGGTAAAGGCTGTGGGCAGTTGTAGTAGTTCCTTGTTGCAGAAGTAGCTTCGTCGGATCGCTCTTCCTTATGAATTATTCATTCGTCGGCGCCTTGCTTGAAACTCTTTATCCCTTGACATGTCCCATCTTCCTTCTTGATTGGGGGATTCCGGATCAGAGTCAAATACCGGGTTTGAATGTGATGAGAATGAAAGCAAAGGTCGAAAAGGGCTTTAAATGATAGATAGGATCGGTTCGGATTAGGGGGCAGGGAGAGAAGAGAGGGATGAAATAACTCGCCTTCTCCTTATAAGAAATAAGTTAGGAAAAAAGAAAGGTCATCTGAAACCCTTTTTTTGATGGGGCCTCAGTAGCTTAATTATTAGACCATTAGAACGTTGAGGAGGATGACGTCCTAAATAAAGAATGAATGTCTATCTGACTCTACCCTATGGAACCGAAGGACTAGAAACCTATTACTTTGAGACCCGACCCGCAGTTTGAATCTTCCAAATCCCTCCCCCTTGTTCATTGAGGCGGTAAAATGCACATTTTCCCACTCCGCGGTTTTGGCCTCTCGAGCATATTTTATTCCCTTTATCCAATAATGCCGCAAGTTTTCCACTGTGTCAATATTCTTTGAACCTTTCTTTCTCTATTTTCTTGTGGTGAGCATTTTCTTAAGACATGAAATTAGGACAAAGAACCTACTAACTGGTCGACCGCTCCCTCTTATCCCTCACCCCTGGTCCTTTCCCTTTGGTCAAGCTGCTTCGCTCCTACTTCTTCTTACGACCTGTGGAAGTCTTCTTCTTCTCTTCCCCCCCTGTGCCTGTCGGTTGCCTCCCTCTTCTCTCTCGCTACATCGTTCGGATGCATGCTAGCTGGGGGGGTGTGCTGAACTGGTCCCTTTCATTTCCTAGCCTTTCTAGACAAAAACAAGGCTTTTAGTGGAAGGCAACTCATATTACATTGAGCCTGCAACTTCGGATATTGATGGCGCAAAGAATATTGCGAGAAGGACCTCAGTTCTTCCATTTCATAAATGCAGTTTCATGGGGTACGAGAACTTGAAGTGAGTATGAAAATCCGTCTCAGTTTTCTTATCTGTTGAGGAAAGCGAAAGCTATCTATATGGATACGATATGGGGAGCTCAGCAGCTTTCCCGAGTTGGATCAGGTTGGGTTAGGATCGGATATGGGTCTACTCGGGGTGAACTAGCAAGAAGCTATCAAAATGAAAGATCAAAAGAGGGACGGAAGTAGCTCGACCATAGGAAGAGGGACGGAAGTAGCTCGACCATAGGAAGAGGGACGGAAGTAGCTCGACCATAGGAAGAGGGACGGAAGTAGCTCGACCATAGGAAGAGGGACGGAAGTAGCTCGACCATAGGAAGAGGGACTAGCGCTTAAGAAAGAGAAGTGAAAGTTGAGACAGGAAGAGGGAGAGGCAGCATAAGATCCAGGGGAAGTGGCTCTTCTTCCAATATCGAGTTGGGTCGGAAGCCTCAGTTAGAGGAAGCAGCTTGGGACCGTATCTGAAAAAGTCTCTGTTGGCGGGTAGTCTTTCGTCGTCGTTGAATGAATAACCTCGGATCCGATGACGAGGCCTCAGTTTCATAAGTACGATCACGAAGAGTACGGATTGAAGTAGCGAGACAACTGGAAGAAGAACCTTGTCTCAGCCACAAGAACTACAACTGATGAAAGAGGAGCAAGATCGGCAACTTCTCTGTCGAGTTCCTTGTCTCGCATTCCTACTAACTGAAACATCTCCTTATTCCCTCCCACTCCGCGGTACTCCCATCCTAAATCAGGGAAAGAAGCTTGATCCTTCTTCCACTCGGGTTAGCTGGCCCCTCTTTCTTCTCGTTCGGGATCTTTCCCTGTCTTTATCTTCCCCTTCCGGGTTCCGATCCGCACCCAAGATCATCCCCATTTTAGGCGAAGGACTGATTTATCCATATTAACTTCTTGGACTCATTCTCTACCCGGTCCGTGGTAGTTTAATTAAGCAGTCAATGAAAGATCAAGCCCTTGTTCATTGAGTTGACTGATATCATCCTGACTCTGGAAGTGACCGCTGCCCACTGGTCTCGGCCGGTCTACGAATTCGACTATTTCAGCCATTCTATCGGAGGCGCGAGAGAAAGATCGGGCGAAGGATTTCAGTTCCGGCGCTGGCGAGAAGAGAGGTAGTTGACTTTTTCTGAATGAATATGAGAAAGCCTAGAAAGGTGGGTTAGCAAGGCTAATTCATGACATAAGAAAAGAGGGGAGTGGGGATTTCAAAGACTATTATCAATCTCAGAAGAAGGGGGCGGTTTGACATCGATTGCGGGTAAAGACATGAGTAGAAGGCGCGAAGCGAAGGAGCGCAAGATAGAAGAGTTGTAGCAGGAGTCGACCGAGGAGACCGCTCATAAGAAGATATAAGTCGATAAGATTCATCAGTTTTTTTCTTGAGAAACCTTCTTTTCTTCTCTCCCACTCTGCTTTCCAGTCGTTTGGAAAAAGAAGAGAGGCAAGAAAAGAAAGGCAGGGATCTTCTTGAGATAAGAAAGGAGAAAAGTAGAAGTGCCCCAAGGCTAGGTTAATATGGATAGTCCGGAGGTCTTCAGACTCCTTTCTATTTAAGGAAAGTCCTTCGGACTCCGTACGGGGAGAGGGTCAAAGAATTTGAGTAGATTATTATAGAAAATTCTTGAGCACATTCGCACCCCTGAAATCTGATTATTACGAAAATCCTCTTATCACGTAAATCGAGGGCTGGGGGTTTAGTAAATGTCCATTTTTTCTACTAATAAAAGAGTCAAAAAGAAGGAAATCTTCAATCTTCCTCAACTCATCAGAACCTAAAAAATACAAAACTCAGTCAATGGCCTTCACTTCCAATTTTCTTAGTCTAGTCGATTTGACTCATTCCACGTAAAGGAAATGGAAGAAGTTCATTCCATCAATCCCCGGGTCGGGGAAATTCAGGATGAGGACCAGAGACCTCGACCTCCAGTCCGATGAAAGGTAACTCTCCCCCTGCTTCGGAAGTAGAATGGATCCGTCCTTCAATCGGCGCAGAGGCATCCCTTTCTCTTTCCGCTCTGGTCTTCTTCCGTATTCAAAGTGAGTCCGTCTCAGTCCTTCTCAGGCTTTTCTGTAGAAGTTTCAGCCTAAGCCGCCTTTCAGTTCCACGCAATATTCTTTGCACCGCACCGTGGGGGAGGGGTCAAGGACCTTTCATTATTTCATTCATATTCGTAGACAAAGGTAGGCTGAGGATGGAGGGAGAGAAGAAGTCGGACGAATGAAATTCCCTTTTCGCACTCATCCATGGGCGTGGAGCCCTCGGCCTATTTCTTTCTATCCATCTTTCTGTAGGGATTGAACTCGTGAGGCTCTGATGCCTTTGTACAATGGAATTCCGCTGCCTGCATATCAGCTGAGAAGACCTTTCCTATCTCTCACTGACCTCGAACTTAGATCTCAGAATGACTGCACTGACTTCTCTCCATATTCAGAGTTTGCGCTTGAGCTTTCTCAAATTCTTTGAACCTCCTTTCTCGCAATATTCTTTGCACAAAGACTATTCTTTTTTCATCTATGAAGGAGTATAATAAATGGAAGGGATGAACTATAGACAGGGATGAACTCCCAAGAAAAGGATGGAGACAAACTTCCCACCAAAACTCCCCAAGAGGCATCGGTGGCTCTACGTGGAGGATTTTGAAAGCAGCAAGCGAAGTCTCAGTTGAAGGAGAGGCAATGAAACTCAATGAACAAGGGCTTGATCTTTCATTGAGGCGGGAGAGGCGGAGAAGGAGTTGAGGAGACCGTAGGGGAGAGGAAGTTGGGGCGAAAGTAGAACTTGATCAAAGAGGAAAGCTTTGATATTCAGAAAGAATAGGACCCATTTTCATTGATTACTGAGTTCACGAGAGAGGCCAAGGGTCGAGGACGCGGAACCTAAAGCAAGGTCATTCTCATAGGTTAGAGAAGGAGTCAGAGGGAGATTTCCAGTGAGTATGGTCTAAGGAGAGGCTAGAATAGGACCAATTGCAGAGAGTCTGCTCTTTAAAGGGGAATTAGACCTTTCAGTTGCTGGGTACAAGAATCGGAAGAGACCAAATAGGCTTCGGGGGGTTGAATACCTTATATCAGTCTAAGGATAGGAATAGTCATCAGTCTCGACTAAGATATGAATATCAAGACAGTTATTCCAGAATGAAAGACGCACGGACCGCTTGCCTTTCTTCTTTCTTAAGTAGCTGGATTTCTTCTTTCAGTATCGCCTTCAAAGGCTTATGTCCCAATTGACTTTGATTTCATGGAAAACTTCCTTCTTTTTATTCCCCCGGAAACCCGTCAAAGACCCGCCCCCGAAACCAGATGGTCGTCGGCCAAGTAGATATGGTTGGAAGTAGCTCGACTCCTGATTCCTCCATTGAATCACTAATGAGTAAGATCTTGCACGAGAAGAAAGGTACCTGAAAGCGAAAGACGAAGAGTCATCTTCTTGGGAAGTCTGACTTGGAATTAGAAGTTGAACCAAATGAGTTATTCCCTTAAGAGTCAAAGGAATGGGTAACCCCTCAATCGGGGAGCGAGGCCTGGAGCGGGTCACGGGTTCAAGTCTTTCCGCATCGAATGAATAAGAACGGAATCCGTCTCTTCTCTTTTTCTACTTACCTTGAAAGCAAGGGCCACAGCCTAGCCTGCAACCGCGATACCAAGAAGGCCTAGGCCTCATTAGATTTTCTTTTCTGACTTTGATTGACATATCTCGCTACCATGATTTAGAAAAAGAGCTTTCCGAGCGAACTACAAGAGAAAGGTCTTTCTGATCCTCTCCTTGTCTTTTTTCGGCTACCTATGGCCTCTACTGGAGCGTCTACTTCCCCTTGAAAGAGAGGAATCTGACTCCTGGCTTAGCGTGAACTCGGTCTCGGGGGAGGTCTTATGGCACTGCCCTATTTCCTTCTCGATATTCCATATTGGAAATAGCCTGATTTTAGGATGAGGATAGACTATGAAAAAGATTACAATCCGGTCGATCCGACTCTTTTTTAAGGCTTGACCTAAATAGAGCTTCTGAGGTTAGAGGAAAGCATATATCTACCAGACCGCGCCCTACTTATTCTGAGTGATAGCGGAGACCCAGCCCGTAGAAGGAGGATGATCGTCTGATTTCACCTTCACTTCTCCTTTTCCGTCTTCTCAACTCAATGAACAAGGGCTTGATCTTGTCCTTCCTAGCTTGATTCTCCTTCGCACCTTTCCAGTCGCTTCGCTTCGCGCCTTACGGAGCCTCATTTATTCCTCAATAGCAGGCCGAGGACGAAATACTGATTCTAATTCTCCTTCTTTACTTTAAGACATTCTATTGAAAGATTCTTATTGGAAGAGGAGGTCTGACCCTATAGATTACTTATGCGTGAATCTCACTGGTGGTCTTTCATCAAAATGCTTTGTCTTCTTGTCCACTGATCATGAAAATCGGTCTCTGCCCTAGCTTCTGCAACTGAGACTGATGACTCCCACTCTCGCTTTGGAAGAGTTCTTATCCCACTTGGCCGCTCCCTCTTCCTTTGCTCAATCAACTAATATAGATATGATATCCGCACCCCTCGAGTCTGACCTTTCTTCCTTAAGAGTTGAGCAAAAGAGAAAAGGCGCGAAGCTTTAGCCGGAGGTAAGGCACCGGAGCGGCAAGGGGCGAAGCCAAGCGACTATTAAGGAGCGCAAATCGACATAGGAGCCTACGGGTGAGAAGAAGAGAGACTTAAGAGGAGATAGAGAGAGACGAAGCGATGAATAATGCCGTAGTAGGTTTTGATGATTTTCAAAGACTATGTAAAAGATTGAAGGCAGTCGGACTGACTTTCAACCTTTATTTACTTTAGGAGCGCAAACCGGAGGCAAAACTGGTGTTGATGATTTTCAAAGACTATGTAAAAGATTAGTATGGCAAGGTGTTGATGATTTAGATAGACTATGAAAAAGATTAGCATGCGAAGCCAAGCTTATATAAGAGAATAAGACAAGACCTACGGGAGCGCAAAGAGAAGACTGAAAAGTCAGAACCTAGGGCAGAAGCACGAATCTTGCAACTAATTAAGCTACGTAGGACGATCTATAATGGCGCATGAATGAAATATAATAAGAAAGGAGCGCAAGCGCAAGAAAGGCGAGACCAGAGTCAGTAGTTTCAGTGGCTCTTGTTCTTCTAGCCTTTAGTTGTTTATTGTATATTCTGAGCAATCTTGCCTCCTTGTGGTCAGCAGCCTCATCTCTTTGCCAAGGCTTAAGGCGAGGCTTTTCACTCTTTATCCTGGTCGAAACAAGCGGGAAGGTTCAAATCCAAGGATGACGAGAAATCAGCCTTAAAAGAAAGTCAGTGAATATGGATTTCATGACTTAGTGGATAAAAGAGGTCCTTCGGACTGTCCTCTTGACTCCTTTTCTCTGATTTTCTTAGATAAGCCTCAACTCCTAAGCGCTCCTCTCCTTCCTAGCTTGATTCTCCTTCGCTCCTCTCTTCCTAGCTTGATTCTCCTTCGCTCCTTCTTTGAAGATAATTCAGTCCTTTCGCCTTCTTATGAAAAGAGCCTTTCTTTCTCTCTCCATTTCATGCTCCTCAAATTCATAGATTATGCTGAAGGAGGTCCTCCGGACTATCCATATTAAGATTAACCCAGACTTAAGACCTGATCCTCTTTAGATATTATGATCCTTTGATGGCCGATACGGATGACTAAATCTTTCTTTTTCCCTTTTTCTCGCTGTCGGTGAATCCGCTGATTGAACTCCGTAACCCACTACGCGGTAAAAACAGCAAATTCTTTGCCTCTGTCTTATCCGCTTCTTTTCGCAATATTCTTTGCACCTCTCTCCCTCTTTCTTATCTTTTCTTGGTCTCCTCCGAAAATGGCATATCCGCAAGGCGTAGACCATTCCGAAAGGCTAAAGCAGATCCCTTCTTCCGTGTAGGCGTAAGCCACTCCGTCTAGGTGCTAGTCCACGATGCCCCTAGTCGCTAGCAAGACTGGGTTTAACCAATGCACTTTCGGGCATACATCCTTTTCATCAACTATTAACGATAAACCTTCTCAGTCAAAAGGAGATCTTTCAAGTTGCCCGTCTAGGGCCTACCATCCGAGCTGGCCAGAGCGTAGCGGTTAAAGAAAAATATTCTGATCGCAAGTATTTCTCCTACGCGGAATCTCTTTATCCTTTCTTTCTCCCTAGCTCCAGCGTAGCGTAGCGTAGCGGACAGCCGTCAACAACTTGATATTTCTTTCTCCTACAATTCTCAGGATCAAAGTATTTGAGCTTTGCGCCTTCTGAATTTCTTTCTCAGGAGCGGACAGCCTGA
>NC_066861.1:30321086-30327216 GCF_025177605.1 Cucumis melo | reverse complement strand
AAACCCTAAACCCTAAACCCTAAACCCTAAACCCTAAACCCTAAACCCTAAACCCTAAACCCTAAACCCTAAACCCTAAACCCTAAACCCTAAACCCTAAACCCTAAACCCTAAACCCTAAACCCTAAACCCTAAACCCTAAACCCTAAACCCTAAACCCTAAACCCTAAACCCTAAACCCTAAACCCTAAACCCTAAACCCTAAACCCTAAACCCTAAACCCTAAACCCTAAACCCTAAACCCTAAACCCTAAACCCTAAACCCTAAACCCTAAACCCTAAACCCTAAACCCTAAACCCTAAACCCTAAACCCTAAACCCTAAACCCTAAACCCTAAACCCTAAACCCTAAACCCTAAACCCTAAACCCTAAACCCTAAACCCTAAACCCTAAACCCTAAACCCTAAACCCTAAACCCTAAACCCTAAACCCTAAACCCTAAACCCTAAACCCTAAACCCTAAACCCTAAACCCTAAACCCTAAACCCTAAACCCTAAACCCTAAACCCTAAACCCTAAACCCTAAACCCTAAACCCTAAACCCTAAACCCTAAACCCTAAACCCTAAACCCTAAACCCTAAACCCTAAACCCTAAACCCTAAACCCTAAACCCTAAACCCTAAACCCTAAACCCTAAACCCTAAACCCTAAACCCTAAACCCTAAACCCTAAACCCTAAACCCTAAACCCTAAACCCTAAACCCTAAACCCTAAACCCTAAACCCTAAACCCTAAACCCTAAACCCTAAACCCTAAACCCTAAACCCTAAACCCTAAACCCTAAACCCTAAACCCTAAACCCTAAACCCTAAACCCTAAACCCTAAACCCTAAACCCTAAACCCTAAACCCTAAACCCTAAACCCTAAACCCTAAACCCTAAACCCTAAACCCTAAACCCTAAACCCTAAACCCTAAACCCTAAACCCTAAACCCTAAACCCTAAACCCTAAACCCTAAACCCTAAACCCTAAACCCTAAACCCTAAACCCTAAACCCTAAACCCTAAACCCTAAACCCTAAACCCTAAACCCTAAACCCTAAACCCTAAACCCTAAACCCTAAACCCTAAACCCTAAACCCTAAACCCTAAACCCTAAACCCTAAACCCTAAACCCTAAACCCTAAACCCTAAACCCTAAACCCTAAACCCTAAACCCTAAACCCTAAACCCTAAACCCTAAACCCTAAACCCTAAACCCTAAACCCTAAACCCTAAACCCTAAACCCTAAACCCTAAACCCTAAACCCTAAACCCTAAACCCTAAACCCTAAACCCTAAACCCTAAACCCTAAACCCTAAACCCTAAACCCTAAACCCTAAACCCTAAACCCTAAACCCTAAACCCTAAACCCTAAACCCTAAACCCTAAACCCTAAACCCTAAACCCTAAACCCTAAACCCTAAACCCTAAACCCTAAACCCTAAACCCTAAACCCTAAACCCTAAACCCTAAACCCTAAACCCTAAACCCTAAACCCTAAACCCTAAACCCTAAACCCTAAACCCTAAACCCTAAACCCTAAACCCTAAACCCTAAACCCTAAACCCTAAACCCTAAACCCTAAACCCTAAACCCTAAACCCTAAACCCTAAACCCTAAACCCTAAACCCTAAACCCTAAACCCTAAACCCTAAACCCTAAACCCTAAACCCTAAACCCTAAACCCTAAACCCTAAACCCTAAACCCTAAACCCTAAACCCTAAACCCTAAACCCTAAACCCTAAACCCTAAACCCTAAACCCTAAACCCTAAACCCTAAACCCTAAACCCTAAACCCTAAACCCTAAACCCTAAACCCTAAACCCTAAACCCTAAACCCTAAACCCTAAACCCTAAACCCTAAACCCTAAACCCTAAACCCTAAACCCTAAACCCTAAACCCTAAACCCTAAACCCTAAACCCTAAACCCTAAACCCTAAACCCTAAACCCTAAACCCTAAACCCTAAACCCTAAACCCTAAACCCTAAACCCTAAACCCTAAACCCTAAACCCTAAACCCTAAACCCTAAACCCTAAACCCTAAACCCTAAACCCTAAACCCTAAACCCTAAACCCTAAACCCTAAACCCTAAACCCTAAACCCTAAACCCTAAACCCTAAACCCTAAACCCTAAACCCTAAACCCTAAACCCTAAACCCTAAACCCTAAACCCTAAACCCTAAACCCTAAACCCTAAACCCTAAACCCTAAACCCTAAACCCTAAACCCTAAACCCTAAACCCTAAACCCTAAACCCTAAACCCTAAACCCTAAACCCTAAACCCTAAACCCTAAACCCTAAACCCTAAACCCTAAACCCTAAACCCTAAACCCTAAACCCTAAACCCTAAACCCTAAACCCTAAACCCTAAACCCTAAACCCTAAACCCTAAACCCTAAACCCTAAACCCTAAACCCTAAACCCTAAACCCTAAACCCTAAACCCTAAACCCTAAACCCTAAACCCTAAACCCTAAACCCTAAACCCTAAACCCTAAACCCTAAACCCTAAACCCTAAACCCTAAACCCTAAACCCTAAACCCTAAACCCTAAACCCTAAACCCTAAACCCTAAACCCTAAACCCTAAACCCTAAACCCTAAACCCTAAACCCTAAACCCTAAACCCTAAACCCTAAACCCTAAACCCTAAACCCTAAACCCTAAACCCTAAACCCTAAACCCTAAACCCTAAACCCTAAACCCTAAACCCTAAACCCTAAACCCTAAACCCTAAACCCTAAACCCTAAACCCTAAACCCTAAACCCTAAACCCTAAACCCTAAACCCTAAACCCTAAACCCTAAACCCTAAACCCTAAACCCTAAACCCTAAACCCTAAACCCTAAACCCTAAACCCTAAACCCTAAACCCTAAACCCTAAACCCTAAACCCTAAACCCTAAACCCTAAACCCTAAACCCTAAACCCTAAACCCTAAACCCTAAACCCTAAACCCTAAACCCTAAACCCTAAACCCTAAACCCTAAACCCTAAACCCTAAACCCTAAACCCTAAACCCTAAACCCTAAACCCTAAACCCTAAACCCTAAACCCTAAACCCTAAACCCTAAACCCTAAACCCTAAACCCTAAACCCTAAACCCTAAACCCTAAACCCTAAACCCTAAACCCTAAACCCTAAACCCTAAACCCTAAACCCTAAACCCTAAACCCTAAACCCTAAACCCTAAACCCTAAACCCTAAACCCTAAACCCTAAACCCTAAACCCTAAACCCTAAACCCTAAACCCTAAACCCTAAACCCTAAACCCTAAACCCTAAACCCTAAACCCTAAACCCTAAACCCTAAACCCTAAACCCTAAACCCTAAACCCTAAACCCTAAACCCTAAACCCTAAACCCTAAACCCTAAACCCTAAACCCTAAACCCTAAACCCTAAACCCTAAACCCTAAACCCTAAACCCTAAACCCTAAACCCTAAACCCTAAACCCTAAACCCTAAACCCTAAACCCTAAACCCTAAACCCTAAACCCTAAACCCTAAACCCTAAACCCTAAACCCTAAACCCTAAACCCTAAACCCTAAACCCTAAACCCTAAACCCTAAACCCTAAACCCTAAACCCTAAACCCTAAACCCTAAACCCTAAACCCTAAACCCTAAACCCTAAACCCTAAACCCTAAACCCTAAACCCTAAACCCTAAACCCTAAACCCTAAACCCTAAACCCTAAACCCTAAACCCTAAACCCTAAACCCTAAACCCTAAACCCTAAACCCTAAACCCTAAACCCTAAACCCTAAACCCTAAACCCTAAACCCTAAACCCTAAACCCTAAACCCTAAACCCTAAACCCTAAACCCTAAACCCTAAACCCTAAACCCTAAACCCTAAACCCTAAACCCTAAACCCTAAACCCTAAACCCTAAACCCTAAACCCTAAACCCTAAACCCTAAACCCTAAACCCTAAACCCTAAACCCTAAACCCTAAACCCTAAACCCTAAACCCTAAACCCTAAACCCTAAACCCTAAACCCTAAACCCTAAACCCTAAACCCTAAACCCTAAACCCTAAACCCTAAACCCTAAACCCTAAACCCTAAACCCTAAACCCTAAACCCTAAACCCTAAACCCTAAACCCTAAACCCTAAACCCTAAACCCTAAACCCTAAACCCTAAACCCTAAACCCTAAACCCTAAACCCTAAACCCTAAACCCTAAACCCTAAACCCTAAACCCTAAACCCTAAACCCTAAACCCTAAACCCTAAACCCTAAACCCTAAACCCTAAACCCTAAACCCTAAACCCTAAACCCTAAACCCTAAACCCTAAACCCTAAACCCTAAACCCTAAACCCTAAACCCTAAACCCTAAACCCTAAACCCTAAACCCTAAACCCTAAACCCTAAACCCTAAACCCTAAACCCTAAACCCTAAACCCTAAACCCTAAACCCTAAACCCTAAACCCTAAACCCTAAACCCTAAACCCTAAACCCTAAACCCTAAACCCTAAACCCTAAACCCTAAACCCTAAACCCTAAACCCTAAACCCTAAACCCTAAACCCTAAACCCTAAACCCTAAACCCTAAACCCTAAACCCTAAACCCTAAACCCTAAACCCTAAACCCTAAACCCTAAACCCTAAACCCTAAACCCTAAACCCTAAACCCTAAACCCTAAACCCTAAACCCTAAACCCTAAACCCTAAACCCTAAACCCTAAACCCTAAACCCTAAACCCTAAACCCTAAACCCTAAACCCTAAACCCTAAACCCTAAACCCTAAACCCTAAACCCTAAACCCTAAACCCTAAACCCTAAACCCTAAACCCTAAACCCTAAACCCTAAACCCTAAACCCTAAACCCTAAACCCTAAACCCTAAACCCTAAACCCTAAACCCTAAACCCTAAACCCTAAACCCTAAACCCTAAACCCTAAACCCTAAACCCTAAACCCTAAACCCTAAACCCTAAACCCTAAACCCTAAACCCTAAACCCTAAACCCTAAACCCTAAACCCTAAACCCTAAACCCTAAACCCTAAACCCTAAACCCTAAACCCTAAACCCTAAACCCTAAACCCTAAACCCTAAACCCTAAACCCTAAACCCTAAACCCTAAACCCTAAACCCTAAACCCTAAACCCTAAACCCTAAACCCTAAACCCTAAACCCTAAACCCTAAACCCTAAACCCTAAACCCTAAACCCTAAACCCTAAACCCTAAACCCTAAACCCTAAACCCTAAACCCTAAACCCTAAACCCTAAACCCTAAACCCTAAACCCTAAACCCTAAACCCTAAACCCTAAACCCTAAACCCTAAACCCTAAACCCTAAACCCTAAACCCTAAACCCTAAACCCTAAACCCTAAACCCTAAACCCTAAACCCTAAACCCTAAACCCTAAACCCTAAACCCTAAACCCTAAACCCTAAACCCTAAACCCTAAACCCTAAACCCTAAACCCTAAACCCTAAACCCTAAACCCTAAACCCTAAACCCTAAACCCTAAACCCTAAACCCTAAACCCTAAACCCTAAACCCTAAACCCTAAACCCTAAACCCTAAACCCTAAACCCTAAACCCTAAACCCTAAACCCTAAACCCTAAACCCTAAACCCTAAACCCTAAACCCTAAACCCTAAACCCTAAACCCTAAACCCTAAACCCTAAACCCTAAACCCTAAACCCTAAACCCTAAACCCTAAACCCTAAACCCTAAACCCTAAACCCTAAACCCTAAACCCTAAACCCTAAACCCTAAACCCTAAACCCTAAACCCTAAACCCTAAACCCTAAACCCTAAACCCTAAACCCTAAACCCTAAACCCTAAACCCTAAACCCTAAACCCTAAACCCTAAACCCTAAACCCTAAACCCTAAACCCTAAACCCTAAACCCTAAACCCTAAACCCTAAACCCTAAACCCTAAACCCTAAACCCTAAACCCTAAACCCTAAACCCTAAACCCTAAACCCTAAACCCTAAACCCTAAACCCTAAACCCTAAACCCTAAACCCTAAACCCTAAACCCTAAACCCTAAACCCTAAACCCTAAACCCTAAACCCTAAACCCTAAACCCTAAACCCTAAACCCTAAACCCTAAACCCTAAACCCTAAACCCTAAACCCTAAACCCTAAACCCTAAACCCTAAACCCTAAACCCTAAACC